>NW_005434615.1:312665-416304 GCF_000315625.1 Guillardia theta CCMP2712
CTTCCTCCTCCTCCTCCTCCTCCTCCTCCTCCTCCTCCTCCTCCTCCTCCTCCTCCTCCTCCTCCTCCTCCTCCTTGTGCTCCTGGTGCTCTCCTCATTCTCACCCTATCGCATCGCGATATCTCCTCGCCTTGTACATCTCATTTCCTCTATCCTGAAGTTGGAGCAAGTCAATCAAGAAGTTCCAAGAGGCCAGCAGGAGTGAGAGGAGCTCAACATCAGTGCAAGTACAAGAGGAGGAGCAAGAGGAAGAGCAGAAGGCACCTTTTGCACGTCTGCCATCTTCTGCCTCCACGTCGCTTCCTCCTCCACAGCCTCACCCTCACCTTCGAGGGCGCAAGGTCAACGTCCTAGCGCGTTGAGGGGAAGGAGGGACCTTTCCAAGAGAGCTGAGCCCTCTGCTCGTACACCTCATGGTCCCACAACAGCCGCAGCGATCGCGTCCAGCAATCCCATGCTCCTCTCTGTCAGCTTCAGTCTCAGTTTCCTTCCTCCCCCCCCCTCTCCCTAACGATTTCTCCTTCTACCTCTTCCTCTTCCTCTGCCCACAGACCCCTTCACACCCCTCTACCCATCCTCCTCCTCCTCACCTCATCCCCTACACGGCAGCATTCCTTCGCCCTCTTATCCCACTCGCCAGGCTGTAGGCAGCATCAGCAACTTCCAGATGCTCAAAATTCCGCTTACCTCCACAATTTTCTCCTGCTCCTGCTCCTGCTCCTGCTCCTGCTCCTGCTCCTCCTCACACTCTTCCTTCTCATCACACTCTTCCTCCTTCCTACAACCATCTCGGCTGCTCCTCGTGGTTCAGCGATCAGAACTCGTGAGTTCAAGACAAGACTCACCTGCTTCGCTCTTCCTCTTTCTTCAAGTTTGATGGGTGAGGTGCATTTACAGCTCCTTGCTCAGCAGCAGTATCTCTCAACTTTCGCTCCTCCTTCAACATCGCTTCGTTCGAGCCGTCGACTCCAAACAAGTTGTCGAGCTTTTCCTTCACCTGGAGGTGAAACAATGAAAACTGTCTCTCCTTTCTCCTCCTCCTCCTCCTCCTCCTCCTCCTCCTCCTCCTCCTCCTCCTCCTCCTCCTGAAACCGTCCTCTCTGTTTCTTCCTCCTATTCCTCTAGTTCACCTCAACATTATTCGGGTCGAGGGAGAGAGCTTCCAACAGTGCTTCCTTGGCGAGGTCCTTGTCTCCCATCCTGCACGCGGCAGCTTCAACCCCCTGCTCCTTCTCGAGCATTCATACTGCTTCACCTCATGTGCGCTGTTCCCTTGCGAGCCAGCGCTCTCACCACGAGACCCTCGCCCACCTCCTCCCTCTGCATCGCAAGGATCTCTTCACACAGCTTCAGGCAGTCTCCTGGCCTTCCCATTTCCAGCAAGCACGCAGCAGCGTTGAGAGGATGCTTAGCGCTGGCAGGGTCCAGCTCACCAGCCTCCTGGAAGAGAGACAGAGCTCGAGAGAACCTGCAAGGTTTATCAGCTCGTTCCTCCTCAAGCTCAGCTGGACTTCTTCTTGCGGTACAGCTCCTTTCCTTCTTCGCCCCTCTCCTCCGCCTGCAGCATGCCACAGGACATGGTCAGAGAGAGCTCCGAGACAGCTGGAGGAGACCTTCTTCCTCTTGGATTGGACCTCCTCCTCCTCCTTTCTCAGCACATGCACATCCACGAAGCGCCAGACTCGACAAGTTGCATCCTCCCCGGCACTGCAGCGAAAGGAACGCTCATCCTCACCTCCTGCACCGCTTGCTCGCACGTTCGTACCTCACAGCACACAGTCTGTTCGCCGTGATGGCGCAGACAGCAGCACGATGGCCCTCGAGGATGTGAAGGCTCTGCTGAGAAAGCACATCCCACAGCATCACCTTCCCGTCAGCGTGCCCTGTGAGCGCCAGGTGGCTGAAGCGAAGGGGCGATTCGTCACATCGAGACAGCCTGGGATGGAAGCTTCAGCCTTCAGCAGGAGGTGAGTGGAGCATGCTGGACCGGTGGGTCAGGCAGTTGACGGGAGCGGTAGTGAAGGAGCCAAGGAGCCGCCCGTTTGCGATGTTCGCGAACCTCACGCACTCTCTGCCTCCTGCTGGCATGGGCCCGTCCTCTCCAGCGCTCAGCAGGAAGTTCTTGACACACAGCATGTGAACAACTCGACCCGAGTGCCTTCGGAGCAGGAAGACTCGTTCACCGCTGGACTGCCTCCGCACGTCAATGGCTCCGTCCGACCTCCCAAGGATGAACGCATCGCGATCCTCTACGGTCAGGAAGCATGTCACAGAATGGCCTTCATCTGCATCCAGCAGTCCAGAGATGGTCTTCGTGCCGACATCGGAGAGGATGCGGAGGGAGCCTCCTGTACCCGCGAGAATCGCCTGCTTTCTCCACGTGCTCATGAAACTCATCTCGTCGGCTGGGAAGAACGACACGATCTGGAACTCGGGACTGGAGGAAGGTACACTCTCCTCCCCTTTCATGCGCAGGATCCACACAAAACTTCCCCGCTGTGACCTGCCCATGATGCAAAACACTTCGTCTTCCACTTCCATACGCTTCATGCTGAAAGACAACCACTGACGACCAAGTCAGTTTGGCGCCACGCACGCAGACCACTCACATCGGGTAGAAGAGATACTCTGAAGTCCATCAAGTTGGTCTCTGCAGACAGAAGACATCCTTCTTCTGACTGCCTGTCTACTCTCCACAGCTTCACCCTGGCGTCTTTTCCTAGGGTGATGAACGTGATAGGTGAGGCAGGAGTAATTTTGCTGTACACCGTCGCAATGCCCTCTACAGGCCCATCATGAGCTTTGATCACGCTGCCAGATGAACTTCACTGCTAACTTTGC
Organism: Guillardia theta CCMP2712; assembly: GCF_000315625.1. NCBI lineage: Eukaryota > Cryptophyceae > Pyrenomonadales > Geminigeraceae > Guillardia > Guillardia theta. Next base: position 315,507 of record NW_005434615.1, read on the forward strand.
ACACTTTGCATCTGCGTACCTGATGGGTTTCCTTTTCTGCTCATCGAGCACTCGCACAGTCCCATCCTGCTCCCCCGACACCAGGAGGTCCAAGTCTGGCAGGAGCAAGAGCCGAGTAGAGCATGCTCCGACAAGCCAAACCTCCATCCGGTAGCTCCCTGTCCTCCATGATCCTTCCGCTATATCTGAGCTAATCCAGAGCGAGTCAGATGAAATCGCCTCTCTATTTTTGTCGCAGCCCTGCTACCCTTCGTGGCACTATTTCACACCAAGTCGCCTCCTTCCAACCGTCACACTATCCCTACCTCCTCCCCCCTACCCCCCCAAGTAACAACCTTTAGCACTTCTGTTATCCTCCCTTGTCGTTTTGTTCTCCTCTTCCTTCAGCGCGCTTCTCCTCTCCTTACCTCGTCTCCACCATTTCCTCCGACAAACAAAGGATCTGCAACGGCTACAACGGGCTATGCAACGTCGAAAACGGGCCCGGGCGGGCCGGCCGGCCCCGGTTGGTGTGACTAGCCAGGTGACTAGCAGTGACTAGTGAGCTTAAGGGGATGAGGGCCGGATTTGGCGTCATCAGCATGAGCGCCTGCGCTGTCGGGAACGAGAGCGCAAGGGATGGGAAGAAGCATGGCGCTGCTCACATCATACGGGCAGCTCTAGGAGACATCGTCCCCAAGAGTGGCCCTGTTCTGAGCATCCACTATGACAAGAGAGGAGCGAAGATGGCGGTGCAGTATGATGGAGACGATTGTGCGGACAAAAAAGGGGAAGTGGAGGATGCTGCAAACAATATCTGTGAGTTATACTCTGCTGAGCCTCCCTAGCTCATGTGTTGATGTATCAGAATGATCAGAATACCAAATATGCCATGACTTCTTGTGATGTGTTTCGACACTTCTGGAACCCTTTCTGTCATGTGGTTCTTATCCTTGAGACCTTTTTTCCCTTTGAAATCTGTTGTGTTGTGTTACTGTTGATGTTCTTTACAGGTTCCAAGAACACAGACCTTAACTCTGTAAGTGAATACACTTTTCATCCACCTTCCGGTATCATGTGCCAGAACCCGCGCTCACCTTTGTATTCCAGCTCAAGTTGTGCGACGCGGATAAAGCCAGCTTGAGCTCATTCGAATCCGCGACAGCGAGTGACATTGGAGGTAAGTCTCAGAAATTCTTTCTCAATTCCAAGCAAAGGAGATCGTTGCATCATTTTTTTAAATTTCTTGTCACCTCACTTGTGCTTGTAAGGTGTGACGTTGAAAAAGTTTTCCTGCAACGCCGGAAAGCAGCAGATAATCATCGAATATGCACTTGGAGCGGCGAAAAAAGCTTCAGAACCAGAACAAACTCAGGCAAAGGCTGCCCAGCCAAAAAATGCTGCGAAGGGTAAGACCGCAATCTCACAGCCTTCATCCTACGAGAGTGTGCCCCAGGTCTGATCTTGAGAGTTTCCCACGGCTGCGTGATTCCACTTGAATTTCCAGGTATCGGCCCACATGGCAGAGTCTATTCTTGCCATGCTCTTGCAAGAAGGAGTCACGTTGGACGGCAAGGAGGAGCAGCTGAAGAACAAGATGCAAGGTGATTTTGGTGGTTTCAAATCGCCCCGGCATTGAACAAAGGACAACAGAGTTGATCACTACACCTCTTGTGGCTCTAAAGAACACGTCGTATACTTCTGGTGTGTTATGAATGCATTCATGTGGTCATGATATTTTGTTTGCAGGTTTCCATTCCAACAGAAATCAGGCACCCACACCAAACTTTGTGGTTCGAAGGAACTGAAGTAAAGATCGATGACTATATTTTGCAAAAACACAATGAATGCACTGGAGAATGCAAGATCAGCAATGAAAACAGGTCCCCCAACACCTTTTCCCCCACTGCCATTCCTTTAAAATGGTTGATGGAGAGTATCCGAGAATACAAACAAGAAGAGGATACAAGAAGAATGGAAGTTGTACTACAAACGTAACAAGAATCTTTGTTCGCACATGATTTGACTGTCATAATCTGCTAAGAAAACCAAGGTTCTCGTTCTAGAGAATTGTCGAGCTGTGCCAGATAGTCAGGTTTTATCTGAGGGGCTCCTGAGCATGTTTAATTTAGTTTCCTTTTTGCATTGCCTCCATCGCATCCCTGTGCAGCATGTTGTGTTCCTCACCAATGGGATAATTGCAATCAATGTGAAGTTCAGTGTCTTTCACAAACGTCTTGAGCTTCTTATCAAGATCCTCAGAATCACTGCCAGTCAACGTTCGAACATACTGGGCAGGACGGCCCTGCCAGACCTCATTTGCTGGAATACGACGACCTGGGGGGACAATAGAGCCAGGGCCAACTTGGGCACCAGCTTCAACCAAAGCTCCCTCGCAGATCACAGAGTTGGCACCAATGACGACTCTGTCCTGGATGGTGCAAGACCTCAGGTAACATCCTGGTTCTATCGTGACGTAGTGTCCGATCGTAACACTCTTTTCGAGATCCTCCAGACGTCCTCCACTCTCATCGGTATCGATAGAAATATCGGTCATATCACTGTCTGATGTGATGACGCTGTTTTCACCCACTTGACACCGAAACCCTATCAGCACAGGTCCTTCGTCACCTCTGATCACTGATCCATAGTACACTGCAGAGTTGTCCCCGAGAGTGACATCTCCAACGATGGTAGCATCGGGTGCCACAAATGTTCCCTGTGCGATGTCGGGTATCGCGGTGCCAATGGGAATGCTGACCCGATGTCTGTGGACTGCAAAAACGAATCACTCGCGATTCTATGTACCATCGCATGGATTAAGGAGACGGCAACACATCATCATATTTTGGTCTAGGATCGAGCATGGAGTGATTTTGAAAACACACACAAGCACACCACAAACAAAGAGCTACTCACAAGCTTTGCTGAGCTCCACGATAGACGTTTTGACGTCCATATTCATGAGCTTGCCAGCTTCACTGTATCGATCCTCGGGCTTCTCAGCCTCTTTGGGGTCAAGGAAAGAGTTTCCAGGATTGTTCATGCTTTGGAGATGCCTGACAGGGAAGGGCCTGACAATCTTCACCCCCACTGGCATGAGCTTCTTCAGCATGTTTCCGCGGAGCATCGCGGCGGCGTCGAGGTCGATACAATTTTCCTATGACCTCCCTAGGACCAGTTGCACCATCTCCTCGTAGGATAGCTACAAGTTTTCCTCGGACCAATCAAGATAGTCCCTACCATTTGGTAATACTCTCAGGTCATAGAAAGGTACTATTTCCCTAGAGCTGTTCGAACGCCCTACGACACCATTGTGCCTCATCCCCACTAAACCCGGCCACCGCTGTGGTGACTCAGCCGTTCCGGCGGAGGGTTCACCTCAGGCCGCTACGGGGCCGGGGTGCCAGCCCTGCCCGGCCGCCGACTGCGCCGACTGCTGTCCCCCAAACTTTTACCGTCAGTGAACTGTGATACCTTCCGAAGGTCACCTCACATGCCACTGAGTCGGATCGGCCCGGGGGCTGGGCCTCGGACTGAGTCCCGGGGCCCGAGTGCCAGGCCCGGCGGCCAGCGGGTGGCCCAGTGGCGACGCATCATTGATCCCACAGTGATCCCCTTCCCCGCTCAGTCCCATATCTCTTCCCCATCCTCGGCATGCATCGGTTCCTTCCTAGGTAGACGAGGGGGAGGAGAGCTATCTAGCGCAAGAGATCTGATTCTTTCTCTCTTGACTGAATGTTGAAATGCTGCCATCTGTGATATGTTGAATCGTCTTCTGTCTCTGATTGATCTTAACTGGAACAATTGGAAGGAGGGGCGGAATGGATTGTTCACCACAGTATGATTTTCTCAATTGACCGGGCGTGATTATGCTGAATGTTTCTCCCTTTGCATTGCTTGATTGCGTTTCATCGGCAACCTGACTGTCATGTTGCTTAGATCTTTGAAAACGGTTGCTACCGCTTCATTTGGGCTTGCGGGAGCCAATCTGTTGCTTTCCAACAGGCCACGAGAGGCGTTTGCTCATTGCCAAGTATCTTATCTTTTCGGTCGTAATTCTTCTTACAGCATCTCATCTACAGGTGCCCTGTGGAATATTTGATGATGCGGCTGTAAGATTACCTGTCCTCTTGCCGTCTTCATCGTGAACCATGCTGTTTAGCGCTTTAAATTGATGTTTGAGGACATCAGAACGATTAAGAAAGCCCAGGTCTGTTTTGTAGTCGACATGTGCTCCGGTGTTGAGCAGTCTTTGCAGGGGCTGGTTCAGGACTTGTCTGTTTTGAAGGATGCTCAATCAATGTGAGAACTGTCGGGAGAGCATAAGCCTCCAAACGATAATCCTAAACCCTAAACCCTAAATCTTGTCCTTGCGATTGCAAACTTGATCTGCTTCATGTGTCATGTTCATCGTTAGTCCATTCAGCTGAATTGATGCGCTGACTTTGCATATCTCTAATAGCAATCAAACTGTCCGATGGATCAATACCAAGGAAGAGCATGCGAGTCGAATCATCGAGACTCTTTGTCAGGTTTTGAACCATGACGTTGTGTTTTTGAAAGACCTTTGAACCCGTTTGGGCGCGTAGTATGTCCTGGCACAGCGTATCAAAGCACCAGCGGACACGAGCAGTCCCAAGTATGAAAATTACGTCAAGTTGGTTGTGGTAAAGTACCACATTTCGCAAAGCACGCCTGACAGTGTTTTCAGTCTGTGCACCAAGCATTACAACTTGCTGTGACCTGCAAGCAGAAGGCAGATCCTCAGTCGGCAAGTGATCTTCACAAGGCAATGAATTCTACAATGAATTCTACATCTTCTCACCTCAGGCTGATGAACCATGACAGGCCCTGGAAGATGTGTGGGAGAAATACGACCAATACATGAACCACTGACACAACTTCGATACTATTGATTTTATACAATGCGGAATCATTTTTAAAAGTTGTGCATAACGTGCAGCCTACAAATTGTTGTATGATGAGAAAAGTTACTCATCAAATTGCTCCTTCACGCCTGGCTTAGGCATGTACGACGAGAGATCGATCTCATCAGGCAGAGGTTCCACCTTCACAGCGAAGCGTGCTTGAACCTTCTCGAAGATGGATTGATCGTTGATCTTGCCAGAGGGATCTTCGGTGGTCGAGATGAAGCTGATCGCCATACCCTTGTTACCAAAACGGCCTGCACGACCAACGCGATGCATGTAGGTGTCTGCCTCGATGGGGAAGTCATAGTTGAAAACGATGTTCACCCTCTCGATATCCAGGCCACGTGCACCAAGGTCTGTTGTGACCAGGATGCGAGCCTCGAACTTCTTGAACTTGTTGTATGTCGCAATACTGGAAAGATAACGTCACCACATGTTAGAAAAAAGAAACACGAAGGAAGAAATAGGATCTCATCAGCAATCTATAATACCCACTGTGTTGGTTTCGATCAGCAAATCAGAGGCCAACAGGCACCCGGGAGGGAGCGTCAACCACGTCAGTGGGACACTCAACCTCTTAAACCGGGCCATCATCGAGACACATACAAAGCAAAAGCGCTACAACCAGACATTTACCGCTCAGTGGCATCCATGTCTGAGTGCAATTCGATGGATGGAAACTTGGATTCTTGGAGGATTTTGTTCAGAGAGTGACACCTTCGCTTGTCACGAACGAAAATAACAACTTGGTTGAACTCTGTACAGGAAATCGGTACAAGTGAAAGTTATGTTGATCTTGCTTACCAAGAATGTCCATGAGATCAGTCAGTTTGCGCGTCTTCTGAGACTCTTCCAGCTTGATGTAGAATTGGCTCAGGCCGTGCAAGCTGAGTTTGTCCATATCAATCAGGATTTCCTTCGGCTGCAACCCAATCCGTCTCAGAATCTTCTAAGCATCATTCGAGGAGAATCACACATCCAGACAACACATCGCTCCTACCAATCTAAACAAAGTAATGAAGAACTTCTTGAAATGAATGCAGCTAAGGAAGCCAAAAGACACATCGATCGAGATTTCACCAAGAACCGACCAGAGGTAGCTCGAGTTCAAACAAATATTCCATCAATTTGGAGAACTGGGTCAATTTCGATGAGGGTGGGGGATGCTTACTTTTTGGACGAACTTCATGACTGTTCCTTTGATCTCGGGAGGAAGAGTTGCCGAGAAGCACATGGTCTGCTTGTTCTTGGGGGTAGTGTAAAAGATCTCTTGAACGTCTTGACGCATGTCAGCTTTCTCAAGAACCTTGTCAACCTCATCGATGACAAAAATCTTCAGTCTCGACAAGTCCAGGGCCTTTCTCTGGACAAGGACCTTGAGTCGTCCCGGACATCCAACCACAATATGCGGCTTGTCCTTTGTGAGGCTTGCTTCCTGCTGAGGGAGAGGAACACCTCCGTAAATGCACTGGACTGTGATACCCTCAAGATAGGCCTTGAACCTCTCGAATTCCTTGGCAACCTGGTATGCAAGCTCCCTGGTGTGCACCACAACCAAAGCTTGCAAGGATTGCTCATCCGCAGCAATCCTTTCAAGGATCACGGTGACGAACACGGCGGTCTTGCCCATCCCCGCTTTGGCTTGGGCAACGATATCATGTCCAGCTAGACCGTCCGGAATAGCCTCCTCTTGAACTGTAGGAATGTACCGTTGCAAGGACAATGTCACAAACTGTCAAAGCATCCATCCACACAATGCCACATGCTTCGGGTAGAACAGCTTGCGCCGTGAGGAGGGGGGATAATGCCAAAGCATAAGTCCCAATCCACCTCAGGCATAATCCAACTCCCTCTGACATGTCGATTTCCACGATAAATGGCATATCTACCTTTAGATGGATGCTCGAAGGCACAGTCGTTGATCGCTCTCAAAAGTTCCGGCTTAAGAAGGAAATCACGGAAGCTTGCAGCACTCGTGGAAATATGCCCCGCAGTTTGCTGGGTACGAGCGGATGGTGCTTCTTCCTCCTGCGATAATAAAACGTTCAGTTGGGGGCGAATGAAGCTCCACAGATGGGATAAAGGTAACTCAAACATTTAACGCCATTCCTCCGAGTCAAACCACATTTCCCCACATGGCATAGAATTTCTCAAGGAACTTTCTCAATGGGTTGGCAGTCAGAAGCAAGCAAATCAGATCACCGAAGAAGCACACAACAACACGCAGGAAATAATAACAAGAAATAATGAACAAAAAACCATCGAACTTCCTACCTTATCAGAGTCAGAATCATACTGGGGAAGGTCTTCGTCCGCCATGGCGCCGCGCTTTCTCACGCGCCGCGGATCCTCCCGCCTTTTTTTAGGACCCCCTCCATGAACTTGGATTCTTGATTTTGAAATTTTATCGCATAATTATGATCATATGACATCACGTGTAGGAATTTACTAGGACCTGGCTTGTACAATCGATCAATAGTTTTAATTCATAGATCGAAAATCTTCCTCGGCGCTGACCTGTCCCTGCCGAGAAACCTAGGCAAACCCTGTGAGCTGCGTACCGATAGCTTTAGTCTATATACGCGAAGATAGTTGACTAATACTTTCATATTATACTTGAACCCACAAGGATCACCCCACCTCAAATCACCGCACCCTTTCCACATGATTCCACCCTAGGCTTTCCTTGCTCAGAACCGGTGGTTTATAGTACATTTGAACGGTAGGGTATTTGACAATTGGTGGGTAGGGTAGTTGGAGAGCACTGGACACTGCAGGGTTTGAGGTTAAATATTTTTAGATATTTCATTTCGTTTGTACTTTTCAGTACCAAGTTTCCAAGTTTCACTTTTTAATATGTAATAATTTGTACTATGTAATACACATATTTAAAATGTACAATCCGTCATAATACCAATATATATAGTTTTAAAATCTGTAGGTACCAACATCCGCCTCGGTCGGAATTTGGAAGGTAGAAGTCCAGGCCTACCCATTGCTGCTGTTGTCCTCCCCTCCTACTCCCGCTCGCTCTTCCTCCCTGACACCGACGATGGTTCGACAGTCATGGGTGCGTGCCTGACTTTCTTTTCACGTTTCCCTTCGCCTTGTGTTTACATGGAAGCAACGTTCTCCCTCGAACTCTGCTCCAGTCCTTTCCTCGCTTTCACTGACTGTTTTGGACCGTTGTATCGTATGTGCCTGCCTTCATAGTCGAAATGTTTTGTTGTGAGCTTGTTCTCAATCTTATGGTTTCAGGAGACAGGCTCCTTTCTTGCACAGCGAAAGGTGCAAGAAGCAAAAGCTGCTCAGGAAGAGAGGAAAAGACTAGAGGAGGAGCGACAAAGAGAGCTGCGCAATGAGAGAGAACGACATGCGCAGGCTAAGGGACTTGTGAACGGGAAGATTGTAGATTATGATCAAGTCAAGGAGAAAGGAGGAGCACTTGGCTTCATGTACGAAGCTCCTCCAGGGCTTGAACAGAAAGATAAAGATGGCAAGAAGTCGGCTGAGGCAAAGACGGAGTCTGAGCAGTCCGTCAAGAATTCAGACAAGACTGCAGGCAGCAGGCCAGGCAATGTTCAGCCGCTTGGCATTGAAGTACGCGATGTCAGATGCATTAAATGCAAACAATGGGGACACCAACTTGGAGACCCTGAATGTCCAATGCGCGCACAAACGGTCGAGGCAGAGAAATACAGGCAACAAATCGAAGACCCTCTCCTGGTTTTCGATGGAAGTTCTGGAGCTGTAGTCACCGACAGGTTGAGTCTGAGGCGGGCAATCGATGGTGTGCACGGAGGAGCGTCTGTGGATGCAGCCAACAATGAGATTTTGTTGTCCGACGACGAATCAGATATGGGTGCTGCCATGATGGGAAAAGCGGCGAAGAAAGAGGCGAAGAAGCGATTGAAAGAATTGAAGAAAAAGCTAAAAGCCGACCGCAAGAAGGTATTTCAACACCAGTTCAGTTTGTCTGTTCTTCAATGTATGCCTGGTTCAAGCTTTCTGACTTTGATTTGATTGCATAGCACAAGAAGGAGAAGAAGAAGTCGAAAAGTAAAGGATCGTCTGACTCAGACTCTTCATCCAGTGACAATCGTGAAACCGACCCTCGATCATCGCATTCGTATGTTTTGCCATGCACTTATTTCTGCTGCAATTCTCATGTGGATTTGCAGGGAAAAGAGTAGCGAACAGAGGAGGCGAATGGAAACTTCAAGATTTGATGAAAGAGATAGGGGCAGAGACTTTGATCGTGACAGAGACAGGGACAGGGACAGGGACAGGGACAGGGACAGGGACAGGGACAGGGACAGGGACAGGGACAGGGACAGGGACAGGGACAGGGACAGGGACAGGGACAGGGAGCGAGACAGGGACAGGGAGCGAGACAGGGACAGGGACAGGGACAGGGACAGGGACAGGGACAGGGGAAGAGACAGATAAGTCTCAGCTTTTCATACGATCGGATCAAACCCTGAGGGGTCATTCCAATCCTAAGATAGTATTTTGAAATGAATTCATTTATCAATACCTAATGGTAATGATTGGGCTCTTGTATGTATATGTACACGTCGAAGAATTCGTCCGGGTCAGGAAAAACGACCAATGGAAAAAGAGATGGGATGCGATTGATGAAGTTCCTGTGCTTGCAGAGCCGTTACTTCATGAGACGTAAGACTTTGACGACAGCTCGTCTGCCATACACACGGAGCAAAGCGTGCATCATCCTTCTACGCAAGCTCATTGACAATCTGACGGAAAGACTTGGCGGTAATCTGTTCGTACTGGCATAATGATCTCCTTGGCCAGGGACCCGTACACTCTCATCACTCGAAGGATTCTTCCGCACAAAGCAAGCGACGAAAAACCCCATGGAATGCTCTTCCGGTGTTACCCGTACACACTTGTCCGCCTACACGCAAGAAAAAGTCAAAAACTGATCTGAACAGTATTCGAGATATACATCAGGAAAGACGGGAAGTCCTCTCCGAGACCAATTGGGAAGAATTCTCTTCAGCTCGAAATCTGCTTTCCTTGCCTCCAGACAAGACTCAACAACGTCTTCATTCTCCTGCTGGTGGATGGAGCATCTGAGCTCTTGCATTAAATTTCTTTCCGAAAAGTCTAGAGGACAAGACTCACGTGCTGTAAACGACTCTTCGAACATTTGGAAAGCTCAGAGCATGCAAAAGCGCCTTCTTCTGGAACGCACAGAGACGTTGGAGACGCTCTTCTTCCTTCTCCTAGCGGTCTTGATCAATACAGGTTGATGGACATTGCACTAAACGACAGATGCACAGTGAGAAAAAGGACAACCTTTGATTTCGCATCCATCCTCTCTTCTCTGCCCACAATCCCCGATCCGCTGCAGCTCGGGTCCAGCAGAATACCCTGTTCAACTACAACTTCACAATTCCACATCGTACCCCACCCCAGTTCTCCTCCTACCTGTACGTGAGAGAAGGGTTTGACTTTGGCACTGACAGACAGAAAGTCTTTCTTCATCACGGTAATGTTGCTGGCCCCCATCTTCTCCACCGTCTCTTGCAGGAGCTTCACTCGATCTTGATTGATGTCGAGCGCAACAATCTTCCCCCGGTTCCCCATCAAGGCGCTCAGGTGAGTAGTCTTGTTTCCTGGAGCCGCGCAGGCGTCCAGAGCAAACTCAATGTCGTTGTCCTCCATCATCACCCTCGCTGGCATGCAGCTGGCTTTCTCTTGGATCCGAACGAAATGATCCCCAACCAGCTGGCTCTTGTGGAAGTCAGACGTCGATCGCAGCATCAGAAGATCGTCGAAGTCGGGATCCAGACAGAATACCTTCGACTTGTTCATCGAAAGCGTTTGCATGAATTCCTGATGAGACAATTGCTCCCACGAGTCCGCCAACAGACCCTCCACCACTTCCGCCATGGTTGTCCTGAGAACGTTCACTCGCAGGTACTTGAGGTTATGAGAGGGTCGATGTGCACTTTCTCTTGAGAGATCGTCTACACTCTTAATTCCTCGCTTTTCAAGCTGACGGCCAAGAGCCTTCACAAGACCTTCTCGATGGCCCTTGACCAGTCGACTGGCTTCCCCCCCACCTTGGATCTTCTTCTTGCCCAACAGGATCTCGTACACGAGAACCTTGAGCAAGAACGGTTTGAACCTATTCTCCTCGCTGGCAAGCCCAGTTGTCTTCATGCATTCATCTATCAGGTTGGAGAGCCTACAGGAGCACGCAAAGAATCAGCATCCTTTAACAATTCCAACAACAGCAACCTTGTCGTCTCCGCTGCAAGTGCCAGGGTGGCCTTCTTGTTTCTGATCGAAGGGGCGAGAGAAAGTCTCGACAAGGTTCCCTTCCTCTTCCCTGCCTGCTCCAGGACTGAGCTCGCGTCCTGGTACAGCGGGTACATCTATCCCTCTCTACCCTCACGTGCGGCCACCAATCTCGCCATTGTGGTTCATAGGCCGAGTACCCCATGGTCATCCCACCCCCAATCAAAGCGAGATACCCCCAATTGGACTCACAGAGTACCCCAATTTTCCCAAGACTCCCTCATATTTACTCACCCCTACCCCCTCCGAAGAGGAGGACTGCTCTCGAACCCCGGGGCCCCGGGTGTGTGAACCTGCCCGGACAGACTCCGACCGGGCCTGGTACTGTAAAACTATTTTAAGAACAGCGAGAAGGAGATTGAGTAAACTATTTATATTTATTTTTGAAAAGAAACTGTCCCAGATCTGGCGTATCGTTCCAAATCTTTGTTCTATTTCTCTTCCTCTATTTCCTCTTGGGCACAAAACTACCCCCTCACCCCCTCCACGACTACCACTGTCCCCAGTAACCCCACCCTTGGACTAATCTGCTGCGCGATCTGCCGTCGGACCCCCTATTCCCACTTACTTGACCCATCAATCATGGGGCAGAATCAGTACCCCATGCCCTTGCCATTGACCCCTACCCCCTCTAATCCACAACCTACCCCCTGCGGATCCTCCCTGCCAAACAAGGTTGAGCGCCGCCGCCCGTAATGGCTGGGATGGAGGGAGCGGAGATGCAAGGCTGCCTTAGCAAGAAGAAGCTCGACCATGGTCGCTTCGAAGACCCGTACAAGCAGAAGGTCTACTGCTGGATCAAGGACGGCAAGTTCTACCTCTGCCCAGCGAACAATGATAAGCGTCCTGTAAGCTTATCGAACAAGGAGGTGTATGACCTCAACGATTGGAAGGTGAGTGGATGACATGACTTCAAAACACACATACATACCATGGCTGAAAGTTCATCTCTACACCCGAAACATATCTTGTCTGATTCATGCTGGGTTGTTGCCCCAGAATGTTTCTTCCGACTAAAATGGCATTCATTTCAGGTTGTCTTAGAGGACAAAGGAAAATTTGCGCTGGAAAACAATCACGGGGAACAAATCAAACTCAAATCAGATCATCCGACGGAAAGCAAAGCGTGGACTGATCAGATCACAAAGTCACTGAGAGACGCGGTCTACTTTTGGCTCGATGGTTTCCAGTACTGATCTGTCACTCTGCTGATGAACAGAAGGAGAAAGAAAGGAGGGAAACTTTGAGAGCCCGAGAGCTCGCAGAGGAGCGCAAGAGGCAAGAAGAGAAAGCCAAGAAGCTAGAAACAGAAGTAGATTTTGTTTTCCTTTCCATTGTGGCAAGGATTTGATTTGGTTTCACCAGAAAGAACAAGAGAAAGCAATGGCAGAGAAAAAACGAAAGGAGGCGGAGGTGACATTGTTTACCCGTGCTATGTGCTTTATTCTAAATTTGGACTGCTTATAGACTGCAAAATCTGCAGAAAATCCGAAGCCTGCAGAGAGCGAGAGACCTCAGAAGACGGAAGGCGAGGAGGTACGTTTTTCTACATAAGCATCCCATTGTTGAACTTGCAATAGGAGAATAAGAGATTTCAGCATGCACAAAAGATGGTAGCTAAGCTCACGGACGATATCTCACAATATCAGGTGAAGACATCTATACGCCGTATGCTTCTTTGATACGATGTAGGGGAGAATAAAAGCAGCGGAGAAACGATTGGTGGAAGTGATTGGCCAAGAAAATGGTAATCATGTCATCGAACAAGGTCTTGTTTTGTCTTAAACTTTCTGATAGGGGGCAGCGAGAAATTTGAGGATCTTCTTGAGCAAATCGTCAAGGCATTAGATGAAGCAAACATGGGGCGTGAATCGGCGGAAATGGCTCTTGAAATTGAGGTTTGCAAACCAATTATATTTTGTCGATCTCCTGATAGTGTATCACTTGATGATCTATCTGATGAACTTTGATCCTTAACGTTTCGCATGTTTATTATCCGTTTCTTTCATAGATGGGAAACTCAACAAAACTGCAAGCGGATCTGACTGTTCTGAATGAGGAGATGGTAAGCTTACATTTTCAGTGGTCATGGTGGGTTGATAGCATGATTCAGGATAATCTGAAGAGCAGAACAGGCAGTGAAGATGGCGCTGTATCATTCCGACTTTGAGCTAATTTAATCCTAAATGTCTGCATTGCCAGGCCAAGGAAGGTTCGGAAGAGCTGAAATCTCGGCTTGCAGTCCTAGAGCAGGTAAAGCCGAACTTTGCTCGGAGTAACTCCATCTATGCTCTATGACACCTTTTTCCAAGGAAAATGCCGATTTACAGAATGAGTTGACCGAAGCTCTGAAAATATGTGAAGCACTTCAAAGTCAGGTACTTGACATGATAGACCTCGGTCGATCTACATCGCTGTGTCAGCTCATCATGCACATGTTGATCCACAGGCGGATCCAGCTCTTGATCAGAAGATGGAACAAGTTTTGAACGAGCTGAACAAGCAAAAGGAAGAGTCACAAGAGACCACGGCAAAGCTCACGGCAGCAGAATCGAACCTCAAATCTAAGGATTCAGAACTTGCAGAAGCTAAGCAGAAGCTTGCCGATCTAAAGGCGGTGAGAGACTCAGATGTCTTCGGTTTTCATCCTGAATGCAAAGGATAGGAGTTTGATGCTTTGAAAACTGAGCTTGCCAAAGCGCAAGAGAAACTGGGAAGCTTGCAAGGAGCGGAAGAAAGTGCAGGAAATAGTGAAGCTTTGAGGAGCGAAATTGACAAATTGCAGAAGGAGGTCCTGATTTCTTACTCCATTTTCTGACCTGTGAATCTCACATTGAATGTAGCTGGAAACGGAGAAAAATCGTATCAAAGACGTGGAGAAGAAGGTTTTCTGAATGTGAAGGACTCAAAGTCCTGAAGATGGTATTAGGCCGATGAGGAGAAGCAGCAATTGTTGGCTGTGCGGTATGGTGACCTCTCACTTTCTTGTTGGTGTATTCATGCTTGTTTGGTTTTTCAGCGCGGAGCTAGACAAGGAAAGGGAGCTCAGGCAAGATGCAGAAAGGAAAGCGCAGGAGCATTCTCAGGGCAACGTATGTGAAATTGGCAGAGAACACGGTGAATCTAAGAAGCCTTTTCCAGGATGCGAACCCTGCTGAGGAAGACTTCCTTGTATTGTCACAAAAGCTGGATGTAAACAAAGCTTACTGAAGCCGATCGTTGTTCATGACGAGATCTAGGTTGAAGTCCAACAAACCAAATATTTACAAGAAGAACTTGAAATTGCGAAGCAAGTGGTAAGTGCCCTTTCGTTTGGATCATAAGAGTTATTGGGAAATAGCACGATTTGTGAAGTCACTTGATACTGATGCTGATGCCTCTTAATTGTTGTCTTCTGCTAGCCTCCAGAGCTGTATTTTCATGTGTTTGATTCTACCATCTGCAGATTGAAGACTTGCAAGCAAAGATGGATGATGAAAAGATGCAAGCAGATGAAATTCAAACCGTATGTCAAACTAATGTGCACTTGAGGAGGCTCATTTTGTGCAACAGTCTCTAAAGTCACAATTGAAAGAAAGCGAGGAAACCATCACGAAGCTGAGAGCTGGATCTGATGAGAATACGAACAAAGACCTTGAAGACCAGGTTTGCACCGTATGGATTTTTTCATATTACGTACTTATTGTAACTTAGATCGTGATGTTGAAAACCAAAGAAAGTGCTCAAGAAGCAAAGGTTAAACCAACTTTTAAGATATCAAAATTGTGAAATATTTCAATCAGATAGCTGCAGCTGAAAAAACGGAGAAGGATTTAAAAGACAGACTTGTGAAACAAGTAGTTTTAATCTCATACTCTTTCTTTTTGTGACCGGTATCTTCATAGATAACTGAAGCTGAAATGGAGAGGGAACGACTTGAAAAAATAATCCACAACGTATGCATCGTTGTTTAAGGATGTTGTCGGGTTCGTTACTTGTTTCCCAGCTTCAGAAGAATTCTAGTGATGGAAACGGATCTGTTGAGAGTCTGTCTAAGCAGGTGAAATACATCTCGTGTGCGTTTGGCATGATTCATGCATGTAAGGTTTCTGAACTGAAGAAAGAATTGGAATCTTCACAACAAGGGAAGAGCGAAGCCAACGATCGATCGCAAAAGCTGCAAACCCGCGTGATCGAGCTACAGTCTGAGCTTGAGGTTTCTTGAACCATGAGTTGAGAATGCTTTGTGGGTTGACTCTACTTCTCAGAACCTGAGACTGGAGAAGCAGAGCTTGGAGGCTCTGGTTGCCTCACTTCGCAGGTGACTTGAGCAACTTCGGAACGATTCATTTGTTTGCTTCTCTCATTCCCGTTGATCTTTGCAGCGAGAATTTGCAAAACTCTACCAGAATTGCAAATGTGATTTTTCGATATTACAGAGTGACAGGATCTGAAATACTTTTTTAGCGCGACAATTCCAATGGCTTCATGTCACCGAATGACAACGGAAGCTCTCCCAATTCGAAGAAAGATACCAGCATCAGATCACCGGCTGCGCACTTGTTCATGTCAGGTAAGATTGTTTCTTATCGCCTTTGCTTCTTGTCAAAGAGCACAAAGCTGATGTTTTTTTGTTGTTGACACATCAGGATCCTTAACTGGTACCCCTGGAAAGGTCAGAACAAAGCATGCTCGTCTACCGTGAATGAGACAACTCAACAGGTTGCCAAGATCCTCCTGGGAAGCTCTGAACGTCATCGCCTACCAACGACTGTACGGGACTCTCACGCTAACGATGCAAAAGTCAATGTAACAGTGGTTCGATGCACACAGGACTACCTGGCATCGTTGCTGGATGGCACGACAGAAATCAATCGCGTTGGGAAGGTAGTTGAGTATTTGATGTACCACCTCGAAACTCATGCTCGCATCCTTGAAGGGTTTGCTGCCCGAAGACATGGTCGAGATCGCAGCCTACGTGAAATGTCACCCCAAGGTTTGTCCGTGCATGTCACTATCGATGCATTGAAAGAATTTTTCTCCGTGAATCTCAAGACGATTTCTCACTGTCATAGTCATGCGCTAATTCCTTCCTTGGCACAGATTGAAAGACTCTTCTTGTCTGGGAATAACTTGGGCGTCCCTGGAGCTCAACAGCTGTGCAACCTCATCTTGGATCAGAGTCTTCGTCTTGCAAGGCTGGATTTGAGGCACAACAACCTTGGTAGAGCGAGGCAGACTGGTTGCTCCAAACGTCTGATTTGTGAGCGCACGACAGGAAATGAAGGATGCATCTTGATACTGGAAGCTGTGGCGGAGAACAAGACCATTAACAGGATTGATCTCAGTGCCAATGGCATCACAGCACAGGCCGCTCCGGCCATCGCGCAGGTATGGAATCGAGCTTGATGCGTGTTCTTTGTCAACGATGCTTTGAAGGCAATCGGGAAGAATGAGAGACTTTCCCGCCTTGATCTTCGTCACAATGATCTTGGGGACTTGGGGGCTGTCGCTTTGGCTGAAGCTGTCAGGATCTTATTGCTTTCATTTCTTCTTGTCATGCATGCGCAGATCAAGAGCAGCTGCATGTTGCACCACCTTGACCTCTCGGCCAACAGCATCGGCCACAAGGGTGCTGAGGTCTTCCTCCCTGACCTCGGAACGTGTCCCTGACAGTCACTGCAGGCGCTGGCAGCAGCTCTGAGAGCCAACGTGACCCTGCAGGTGCTGGACCTGCGGGGCAATGCTGTGTCAGCGTTGGGGGTTCAGGCGCTGGAGGAGGCTTGCAACGAGTCCAAGGTTTGTAAGTTTACTCGCTCAGAAGAACGTTCACTCGAACCCTCCAGGTGCCCGACAGGCAAATTCTCCTCCCTCATGCGAATCGGTAAGGGAGAGCCGCTTTGTACCATACTATTCAAACCGCCTCACGTTAATAACAACGCTTGTTCAAACGAAAGTCGTCGAAGGCGAGCAAAGATGTTATCCCACTCGCTTGTTGAGTGTGTCCACTGTCAGAGTTCCAGGCCCTACCCGTCACGTCAGCACCATGCGGTCAGTGCGATCAGAGCTCGCCTGATCCTCCACTGCTGCATCAACAAATGGCGCGTCTCGCGCGCTCATGACAGGCGTGGAGTCGCTAGCAGGGACTCGCATGTAGACTGAAGGATTCTGCAACAAAGCTGTCAGCAGCAGCAGCAGCAGCAGAGCAGCAGCAGAAGCAGCAGTCACCGCAGCTGCTTCGGCGAAGAACGCTTTGGTTTCCGGGGACTTGGTGACTTGTGCTGGCGTCCTACCGGCCTGCTCGTAGGGTCAGGATGAGGGCGGGATGGAGGGGGAGGAGGTACCGCATCTCGCATGTCGGGGTCTGCTCCTTGGCTCATGAGGAAACGGCATACTTCGACGTGATTGTATCTGGCAGCTACATGCAGAGGTGTGCACATGTTCTGTCAACAAGTGAGAAACCCGCAGCGAGCACTGCATTGGCTCACATTGTCCACAGCATTGATTGAAATCCCCTCCTTAACAGCTTGAATGATCTCTTTCGGATCTCCTCGACAACAGGCAAAATGAAGCTTCGTCTTTTCTCCTTGCATCTGAGGTGACATGACATCAATCCGCTGAGACTCATGCTGTGATGGTGCATGGGAAACAACGCCATGTATCGTCCTCTCAGCTCCCTGCTGCTTTGCGGGTTCTCTACACCTGATCTGCTTCTAGACTTTCTGAATCGGAAAACTGCGAGCTTGCAGATACTTTCCGCGGTTTCTAAGTGTACAGACATGACATCGATGTCTCCGATTTCAAATTGATCGCGCATCATTTCTGTTGTGTGCTTGCTTTGCCTTTCCTGGTTCTCGATCCCCTGCTCGCCATGTACGTTCGACATCTCTCTTACCTGGGTGATCGCTCATGGCTTTCCGATCTATTCTCGGTCTACTTTTCTCTCGAGCCTCCTGTCTGGTCTTAACTTCTCTTGTCCCTCCTCAAACTTCTCCCACCTTCCTGCCCTGCCCTCGCCTGCCCAGCTCTGACTTTGCCTTCCCTTCCCTCCATTCCACTTCTCTGTCTCATCTTCCAGCTTTGTTCTCGTTTCCTGTCATGTCTTGCCATGATCTGCCTGGCTTTCGCCTTTCTTCGCCCCCTCCTCCTCCCTTCCCTCTCCATGTGTTCTACGCGTTCGGCAGCCATTCACCGACTCCTTTACCCCCACCCCCCTTGCCACACCAGGAACTATCAACACCGGTCTATTTCAGAGAAGGCAACCCCCCATCAAGTATGCTTCAGAGCACCTTTTCCTTCAAATTACCACCCCTACCCCCTGAAACCGGCTACTCCGATAGTAGCAATGTTCCCGATGCTAACTTGAGTTGGAGGGAGGGAGGGAGGGAGGGAGGGAGGGAGGGAGGGAGGGAGGGAGGGAGGGAGGGAATGGTGAGATGGGGAGCATAAGAGTTCGCAACGAAGTTTAGAAGAGACGAAGTCAATTGAGAGGACTCGTCGGGAGGAGGAAGAAAGGAGAAGTATTGAGGTGTGGAAGGGCGGGAGGGCGAGATTGCAGAAGAGACTACTAACGCGACTCGGGGATGCGGACTGCGACCAAGGAATGCCAGGGAGGACAGAAGAATCAAGCTCTCATTTGTGATTATCATTTGTGAGAAGAATCAAGAACGTGTGAGATTGTTTTTGTATCAAGTACTACACAAATTCCTGCTACATCAACGAAGTTTCGGTTCAAAAACGCGGTCCACTCGACTCATATGACTATGAATCAATGTCAGCGCCAGTACCAGCAAGCAGTCAATAGCCTTCACCTTGATGCGCTGACTCATGAGAGGGTAGAGCGTTCCAGCCCTGTCCATGCTCGCCGGCTCCAGCATTCCCGAGGACTCGTTCTCGAGCATGTTCTCCTCCATGGGATCCATGCCCCTGAGCCTCTGTCGAGCCACGTCAGCAAGGAGCAGAGCACAACAAAGGGCGGGCGACCAGGTTGGAGGACGCGACAGGACGGATCCTCATGACGGACGGGATGTCATCGGCGTACTGCAGGGCGACGGCCTGGCAGAGGTCTGCTTCCACCTCGATGGTGTTGAGCTTGTCGTTGTTGGACGCGAGCATCGCCTTGGTCTGCTGGATCTCCATCAGGTTCTGCTCCTTCTCCTTCAACATCCTTCGCTTCACGTTGCGCGTGTGCCTGCAGCAGCCGTCGGTCAGCGAACGAGGATCGGCAAGCTGTGCGTACCGATAGCAGAGGCATCCAACGGAGGACACGAGCAGAAGCGCTGGGATGCCGATGACGATGAACCACCCGATTCCTCCCTTGCCGAAGAAATCCGTCTTCTTCGTCACTCGCGGCACGCAGGTTGCGATGACAGCTGGAACGCTGCTGGCCTGAAGCTCGAACCCTGTGCGCGAGGAGTCAGGGGCGGAACCAGAGGCTTCGAGACCTACCAGGGTTGCAAATGCACTGCGCCGTCGAGCGAGTCCCCTCGGTCGTTACCTGGCAACGTCCGTTGCCGCTGCAGTTGACCGTGTCGCTGCAGAAGTTGTCGCACATGATGCCGAAGTAAGGCTTGTCGCACAGACAGGTCCTCTCAGCGACGACGGGCTTGTTGTCGCACGTGCCATGACCACTGCAAGGAGAAGCGTCAGCAGCAGCGACAGAGGGAGAGGAGGTGGAGAGAGCGGAGGCACCTGCATCCCTTGTCTCGTCCCGTGTAGGGCATGTTGTCGCATCCTGAGCACGACACGTTGCCTCCTCCACACACATTGCAGACATCCTTGACCGACACCCCGAGGATCTTGTTAGCGCAATCTACTTGCACCTGGACAAGCTCTCAGGTCCGATACTCCTCACCATCGCACGTTACCTCGCTCACTGCATAGATTCCCAAGCGCGTCACGCGGCACTTGACGTAAGCAGTTGTAACAGACTTGTTTCCTAGAAACGTCTCGACGTGCTGAATGCCAGCAGTGGTCCAGCGCAGCTTCTGCGTGTCGAAGTAAACACAAGAGGCGCCGGTCGAGACCCCGGTGTAGGTGTCGTTCAAGTTGCCCATGATCTCTGGAGATCGCTGAGGGTCAAAGGGAAACGTGACCTCGATGCCTTGCGACGGGTCAACGTAGTCGTTGAACGCGCCTGTCGCGACTGTCTTCACTTTCACAGAGATGAGCGGAGAGAGGATGCCGCACGAGGAAAGCCCGTATCTCGTCGCTTCTATCCGAACCTCGGGCACGGACGAGGGCACCACGTAAACCCAGTGGTACTGGAGCGACGAGTCGAGACAAGACAAGTCAGTCTGACTTCGCTTGATCGGGTTTGCCTTGATGAGCGCTGTCTGAAGATGAAACGTGTCTCCTTGCAGCCCAGCGCTGTTGACGGGGAGTTTCAACATGTAGTTCTGCTCATCTCCCACAGCCAAGGAAAGCCCCGACAGCCCCTGGCGATTGACGATGCTATCTTGAATCCAGAACTCATTGGTGCTCGATGTCTTGGGCGCTTGACCGACTACCATCCCAATGGCTTGCAACGCTGCGAGTTGCTCTAAAGTGCTGAACAGCTGCAGCTCCTGAGATTGCGAGACAGCCTGACGGGTGACCATCTTGCTGCTCTGCAATGAGCTAGAAGTCGAAGAGCGAAGCTCGATCGTGCTCGACCGCTGGCTGCCGGAGTCAGCAAATCTCTGCAACGCCAGAGCCGATGAGGTAGGAGGCCTGCTGGCCAGTGTGGCGAGCTGACTCTGAGCAGCGAAGACCTTGGAGATAGAGTTCAGCATGTAACTCTTCATCAACTCAGGTGATTCCAATACAGCGCCACTCGCATCTAACGCCAACAGCTGCGCGATGACCGATTGAATCAGGCTCAGGCAGATCTCAACAGTGCTGGCAGATATCTCAGGAACGACCTCCAGCACATTTCGCAGGACGCCACCCGACTTGAGGGCTGAAGCAGGATTGAGTGGGGAGTAGATGCATGAAGAAATGTAGGAAGCAACTGACAGCCTGACATCACTTCGGTACGTGAGGGCGTCCAAAGTCGACGGCCACTTGGCGGAGTTGAGATTCAACATCTCAGCAATCAGCAGGGCGATAGAGAAGACCTTGTCGCATCGATCCCCTCCCGAGTTGATCTTGAGCTTCTCTAGGAGGTTCGTGACTATGTTGACCAGCGCCTGCCCTTCAGGCGCCATCAGCCGAAGTGTCTTCCTTCTCAACGAGCTTTGAGTCCCCACGAAGTACCTCACTGAGACCAGAACGGTCAGGTCAGAGCAGGTGCTCTCAGCATTGGATGGGCAAGAGAAGTTGGTCGGACCCATCGGAAAGATGGTGTTGACGCTGATCGCTTGCGACGAGGTTGTCAAGTACTGGATGTCGCCGTTCTTTTCGAACCCGTAGCTGAAGAGGAGGGGATAATCTTCGATATCGTTGCTGTCTGCCACCCAGCCTCGGCACGTGACGTCGAACCTGGTGCTAAACGCCATCCCTGAGGTCGGACTGACGACAAACTCACCAGGTCTCGGGACAGGGCGGAGGAGGAGAGAGGTCTGGATCAACACGATCAGCGAGCGCAAACAGCAGCTGCGGCACATCGATACCTGCGACCAACCGCATGCTGTACATTGAAGGGCTCCCATGCTGTCGAGCCCGATCTGGCTCATACTGGCATACAGTCGTAAGGTGTACCTGAAGGAACTTCAGCTCATGCGGGCCATGACGAGGAGGGTTCTTACCTTGTCGAAGGGGAGAAGGCGGAGTTCTTCAGTATCAGCATCGCAGTCATCAAGGTAGAGACGAGGTTCTCCGGCTTCAGAAGGAAGTGGTTGATGGAAGCGGCTTGTACCCACAGGAAGTCAGTAGCTCGGTCAACAGAGCCGAGAATGACTGTGTCTCCGTCGTTGTTGGACTTCGACTGGTTGAAAGGCTGGATCTTGACGTTGGGGACAGAGGCCATCGTTGTGAAGATTGTAGCATCCTTGGTTGCAACTCCTTGCATGTCAACCGAGCAAGATATGTTCTTGTCGCAGACAACGATCTTGAAGCTGTACATCGCAGTCGGATCACACCTCGACGCACTCAACGGCTGGTTGGGTACACATCCATCAGTGAAGGTTGGGACCGGAGGGTCCGAGAAGGCTCTCATGTCCACCAACAACTGGGTTGAGTTGACAGTCAGGTACTTCATGTCGTCTGACTGGGTGGCAAAATGCTCGCATTCCACGGACTGAAACCCAATAACGGCTCCTAAGATCTTCATGTTCCTCGCGCAGTGCCAGAGAACGGTCAAGTCTCCTGGGGACTGGAATCGGCTGTACGAGCCGGAGGCATCAAGCAGGTAAGTAACGCCGCTGCGGACTCCGATGAGACGATCTCCACCTTGCAGGACAGCGACAGGGTCCTCTCGGATAGAGACTTGGAGGAGGATGTCGGCAAGGACTCTCTTGGAGTTGGTAGTTATGACGAGACTCACGACGTACGTTTGATCATACTCGAGAGTGTAAGGAGGGATGGTCAAGGTCAGCGAGTTGTTCGCCTGGACGCCAATGTCTGGGCTGATTTGCCAGACGGTCTGAAACGAGGGATCATCAGACGCGCACTTGCTCGCCTCGAAGAAGCCTTCTACCACGATGCTCTGAGAGCGAGAAACGGATCTGACTCGGGTCCCATAGATCCCGTAGCTTCCCGCTATGTCATTCCGCTTGACGAAAGAGAAAACCGTTGCGCTTGTCAAGCCTGTCGAATTCTGGAGGGTCAAGGAAACGTTGAAAGTGCCCGATGGGAAGTCTTGGGCGCACTGAGTTTGACAAGGGGAGTACAAGGACGAGAAGTTAAGAAGCTGAGAAGTCGACTGTGCAAGGAATGTCTCGATTCTCGCGATCTCAGGTTGCATCCCCAGCTCGACCACTTGCGCACCCAGCAGTTCCCACCTGACCTTGAACTCGCCTCCAAGGCTGTTCAACGAGCCGCGAGCATCGAAGACAGGAACATCGCACGCCCCGACAACCTGGTCAGCAGTCATGGACGCGAAGGGTACAAGAGAAGCGCAGGCAAACCTGAGGATACACTACGACAGGACGAGGAGACAGCTTGCTCAAGTCTCCGAGCCTGTAGAGCTGAAGAGCAGTCGTCGTCCCTGACATCGATAGAGCAGCGAGGAAGCTCGTCGTCCCGCTGGCTACAAGCTGGAGTTTCGAGCAACCGACAGTCTGTAGGTCTTGCACGGCCTCGAAGGTCGGGGTGAACCCCAAGCTCGACGAGGGGGCTCTATCGGACCAGCGAAAGAGCATCGAGGTAGTTTGTACTCCATTCATTCCACGAGCATTGCTCAAGGCCAGGAAATGTTCCTGAAGGCCACCCACGACCATGGAGAAGTGGGAGAAGCTGGTAGCGCCATGGGACGAGATTGCCTGAGAAAAAGATGTCAGATCGAGCAACGACAGCGTTCTCAACGATTTACCTGCAGGAGAGAGTATGTATTCGACATGTAGTCCATGCGGTAGATGTAAGACTTGCAGTCATACTGCTCTGATTGTTGGTAGTCGTACATTCCCTGGAAATGAGTTGCAACTGCTAGAAGGTCGTAGCTTCCGAACTTCAGCGGTGTGATGGAGTAGGCGCCAAAGCTGTGTATCGTGATCTGAGGAAGAAAGCAGCTGCTGTCTTGACATGCCTCCTGCTTGTAAGTGAAAACTTTGACTTCTGCACTGGACGTGACGGAGCTGCTCCGATCGAGAATGGCGAGATGCAAGGCAGAGTCGGATGAGTTGTACAGTTTGCAATCCATGGCGAAGAAAACATCGATCTGCGCCACAGGTTGTTCAAACTTTCCATCAACCCACTGCATTCGAGACACGGTACTCGAGAGACTGACAATTCGGAAAGAACCTTCCACCCAGTCGTAAACCATGACGCGACTTCTAGGACCATTGTCAGTGTATGCGATCAAGTTCATTCCCTTGTGACTGATAAAGTCGACAGCATTGGATTCCACGGCTGGGAGGACTTGTCTCTGTTCGAACTGTCCTCTGCTCCAGTACCACACGCCGACACCTCCGTTGCCCGAGCTCGGAGATCCGCGGTAGGAGACGGCCATGAACTGAGTGTCGACCCAGTTCCCTTGTGCTGCAACGTCAGGGAGTACGAAAGTCTTTACTCTCGTGCTCCTCTCGATCCCGATCGACTGGTGAAGCAGCAGCACACCATCTGAGGTCATCGAGTAGACTGTGAAGTTGACGGCTGGTCTCAGGCTGGCGCCTCTTGGTTGGAAGGCGCAGAACTCTCCTTGGCACAGGTAGGCAACGAGGAAGTAGACTGTGTCGCCTGCGTTGAAGTGATCCATGTCAACGGCACTCCAAGTTTGTGACACTTTGATGGAACTCTGACTGACCGCTGGCGCTCGCTCGTTCGCACGCAAGCAGCTGGACATATTGATTGAGTTTGACTCGAGCACTTTGACAGCGTCCGAGGAGGAGCTGGGAAAGGAGTCGACCTGTTGGCTCATGACGTGCATCATGACACCCTTGCCGTCATCGTACTGCATCCAAGTGACGCTTGACTGAACGAGCATGTCGAGGCACAGGGAGCTGCCTGTCTGAAAGACTGACTGACCTCCCAGATACACCTGCAGGGTTGAGTGATCGGTCCAACTGCAGGAGGGAGAGTCGCCAAGGATCCTCATTGTCTCCGACGTGAAGTAATGATCGCACGTCGTCGACGAGGCTAGAGCCTTGACGCGCACAACTGCATCGAACATGATGGTTACGGCAGACGACAACTCGTCGAAGTACACTGCTGTAACGCGTGGAGGGTGAGGCAAGACGTTGAACATCGTTGTCGACACTGAGAGACTCTGATACTGGAACTTGAGCACGAAGTCAGGGCCAGGAAACGGCAAGTAAATGTAGGAGAACAACGCTACTCCGAGTCGTGTCGTGACGTTCAAGACTCCAGTGATGCACTCACTTGCTGGCTGATTCACAAAGCAGAACTCAAGGTTCGCTATCCTTGGGTTGGCATGGCTGAGGAGCGAGACAGTAATCGGTCCATCTGAGCAGAGCACAACATTTCCATACTCGTCCACAAGGTTTAGTTCGATCGGTTGATCCAGACCGAAGAAGGAAGCTCCCTGATCAGAACGAGTCAGTTGAAGAAGGGTATTCTCACAACAGAAGGTTACATCAGATGGCGACCCAGCCGTCATGTTGTCGACTTGGTTCTTGAGCTGGATGGCTGCAACATCTCCAGGTATGGTATGGAAGGAGACGTTGTTGGAGATGCAAGGGTTGCAATTCGGGCCCCTTGCTACACACCTTGCGAGGTAAGAATTCGCTGCATTGCAAATGGTCGGAGTACATCTGATCACAAAGGTCAGTTCAAACAACATCTACAGATGAACGTTGGTCAATCTTCACCTCGAGCACGATGCCGACGCTCGTTTGCAGACGAGGTTTGGCCATTGTACCACCCCCTCTGTCGGAACGAGCGAATTGCTCCTGGACACCTTTGCTTGCTCTCCGTAGCTCTGTGGCCACCAGCCGATGCTATAGTCTACCACACTTTCAGTGCAAGCTCCACCAGAATTTCCACAATCGCATCCCCTTGCCGAGAAATCCAAGATTTCAAGCACGATGTTGTGATCTTGTGATGGGAACGGTTCACCCTTCTGATCGACTAGAACGCATGTAGGAGGAGTCTGGAATGGTTCACCCGCTACCTCCAATCCCGCGTATTGCTGTAAACGGACGCCACTTGCTCGCGGTAGGGGGACGTAGGAGATCACGTTAGAAGCCCGGAAGCTTTGACTTCTCTGTTGGCATATCATCGTCTTGTTGTCGTTGATCGCGTTCATGGAAGTGCAGAACTCCCGGGAGCTCAAGCAGTCATGAGGTTGGAAGGAGATGTTCACAAGGAACGCTCCCTCAGAGAAGGTGAAGCTCGTGATGAAGGAGACATGGCCATCCAGAGTGGAATTCAAGATTTGCAACACATGCTGGGACGTCTTGTAGATGAAAACATCCGCCTTGATCACGACTCCACTCACGTAGACTCTGTTCTTCCACAGATCGAGAATGACGACGTCGAAAGGCATCAGAGTTCCAGTGTTTCTATCAAACTGAGGCTGCACATCAAAGTCCAGATCGGTGTACCTCCCAGGATACACGAAGAAGCTGTCAAGGACAATGAGTTACTAAGGAACATCAACACAAGCAGCGATCACCTGTCAGATCGGACATGCAAGTTGATCGACAGCGCCAGGAAAACAAGGTAGAAGGGAGTTTCTCTTGACGCCGAGGTCAACTGAAGCTTTGTCACGTGCACAGAGCCGTCGCCCACGTTGGCGCTGCCGCCCAGGAGATCAAAGTAGGTCGAGCCGTCGAAGAGTGAGGCTGAAACATTGACGTTGGAAGTGAGCAGTCTGAGATGGCGATAGTCGACGAGGTTGATAGTCAAGTCTTCTATGTAATCCCCAGCGATGTAACTGACTTGCAGATGCTTCTGCAAGCTGATGCTCACAGCGGGCGGCAGCGAGTAGATCTCCTTGCTCTCTACACTCGGCTTGTGCTCAAAGGTTGTGCCCTCTAGCGTGAATGTGAACTTGGACAGCACAAAGTCGGTCGCATTGATGTACAGGTCGGAGAACCAGGCGATTCCTTCCGTCACAGACCTTGTTGTCGTTCCTTGCAGATGACAAGGGTCTGGACATCGAAGAGAGACTGAGATCTGAAGCGACGAGACAAAAACCCTGTTGTCCTCTCCTGTCAGGATCTGAACGCCGAAATAATCTCTGAATGTCTGCAATGCAGTTACGAGCGACGGCTGGCGGAGGATCAGCAGCTTAGAGGGGCCTGCGTACAGCCAGAAGAAGCTGTTGGTAGCTCTTGCGTTCGCCATCGATTGACGAGGATGCGCCAGGAAGTCAATCCGGTAGTAGCCAATGTCACTCGTAGACGCCAGGTCAGTGAAGGTAGCAAGACCCCTCCTCGCTACGATGGTTGTGTTGCCCGTCAGCCTCGGGCAGGAGTTGCAGGTGGCCCTCTCGATGGGGTCTGGGGTCGGCAAAGGTTTCTGACACGCGAAGAAGTTCAACTCGTTGCAGTCGGACGAGAACCACTGGGCTCCGTCGATGACCGCACATCTGTTTGCTCGCTGTGGCTCGTTGGGGGCCCAGTACTCGTACATGAGAACTGTGTCAGAAGACCACTGCCATGTGTCGGAAGTTTGTTTTAGATCGATCCAGGATCGCCCGGTCAAGAACGAGCTGACACCTTGCTGCTCCTCTGGTCTCAAGATTGTCAAAAGCTTCCCACCCCAAGACGAACAGTACGCGGTAGCTGCTTCGAAGCTCTTCTTGATCTTCCACTCACGATAGCAGTTCCCGTTCCAGGCGGTCCCATCGCAGATACTCTTGCAAGCCGTACAAGAGGCCCCAACGCAGTCACTCTCTCTCGAAAGGTGAGCTGAGACATCGTACAAGGAGTTGTCATCAGCTGCAATATTGCCGTAGCGATCAACAAGTGCGATGATAGGCTGCTGCTGGAAACTCACCCCCGTCATAGCATAACCAACATTCTGCACCACCAGAAGCGCATCGAAGTAACTGTTGGTAACGTAGAACTCGTTGGAAGTGATCTGAATACTCCCACTGGTGATCAACAACCTGTATGGAACTCTCGGTTGGGTGCAGGAGGCAGACGAGCTGCAGTCAGCCA
Source organism: Guillardia theta CCMP2712 (assembly GCF_000315625.1). Taxonomy (NCBI): domain Eukaryota; class Cryptophyceae; order Pyrenomonadales; family Geminigeraceae; genus Guillardia; species Guillardia theta. The sequence continues at coordinate 343,432 of NW_005434615.1, forward strand.
GGGATGCTTTCGAGAAGGCGATGTCGGAAAAGAGGACTGTATCATTGATCGAGTAGTTTGCTGTTGTTCCCATCAACCCAGCCAGTACCGGACACGCCTCGACCTGGATCAGGAATTGTTCGCTATGAGAAAATAACGAGTTACCACAACCATCTAGCAAGTAGACGGAAACAGCAGGGAAAACAGGAGCCCCGGCAACTAGCTCCGTTGGGAGGGGACGGACAAGCGCCATGTTGCTAAAGCTTCCTGCTTCCACGTAGAAGGGGTTCGATAAATAGACAACGTTGTTGACACTCAGTCTGAACAAGTACGAGATTCTAGCCGTGCTTACTTGAATGCAGTCAAAAGTCGCCAACCCTCTCACCCCGGGACTCAACAGCTCGCTCTGAAATTCTCTGCACTGAGCAGGAAGAGGGACGATGTGGTCAGTTGTGTTCAAAGGCTCAATGCTGAGCTGAACTTGCAGGTCAGATTCTGGCAAGGAGACTGAAGGAACGCTCCCGCTAGCTACATCCATGGGGCATCGGCTGAAGGCGCAATCTATCCGATTGTCAAAGGCGTCACAGAGCTCGACAGTCAGCGGCTCGTTCTGATCCGACGCCCTCCACACCGTGGGCGCCTCGAAGATCTTCACGTGGTGGAATCCAGCTGGACTGATCCTGACTAGTGCGGTTGAGTCGGCTACCAGGGCCGGCTCTCCAGCTGATTTGACAGTAGAGACTTGAAGGAGGTACTCCCCCGCGCTGTTGATGGCGAGGTCAGTGAAGGTGGCAGTGCCGTTGAAGTTGAAGGACAGGAGGGAGCCGGAGACGTCGAACGCCTCAGTCTTCATCCAGTCAGGCTTCCAGGTCCTCGTTATTTCCACCTTGAGCTGCTTCCTACTGACTTTGACGTTCTCACACACGCCCTCGTCGCACGCGATCATCGCAATCTGCAGGTTGGGCGTAAGAACCAGCCCGGCCGTTTGATCTGTCGGCTTCTGAGAGACGCTGATCTGAGTCAGCGGAGGGCCGATGCGCAAGTTTATGGCGCCGTCCAGAATCTGTCCGAGGGAGGAGCTGGTGACGGAGAAGCTGAGAGCGAAGGGAGCCTGATAGTAAGGAGTACATGTTGTTGTCTTGGCTCCGATGTCCTTGAAATCTGCAAAGCCGTGGGAAGCGGCGGAGGTTGGGCTGCCAAAGAGCTCTGTGCAGGACACGAAACTCTTGGTGCATGTCACAGTGAGTCTGCTGTCTACTACCAATCTGTCCGATGAGTCGTAAAGGTAGATTCTTGGAAAGTAGAAGAACGGTTCGTTGTACCTCAAAGACACACCCATGGTCAGGAAATCATCAGTGGTGAAGCATTGACAGGAATAAGCATCCTGCAGACATTCCCGCGAGGGCATACACCACCTCAGCGCTAGCCTGGTCACTGGGGGTTTGGTAGCGATGGCTCCACTGTAATTGTTGAAAGTGCGGCTATTGTTCAAGTTCTCAACGGTGAAAGATGACAGGTTTTTGGAGCCTTGTGCGACGCAGATGGAACAGTGAGTGAAGTTCACTGCACCCTTGACTGACCAGCTCACACACGGGGCGACGTTTGCAGCCAGCAGCTCAAAGACGAGAGAGAAGCGCATGGGTCCCCCTTGGCTGACTGTATTGTTGTTTGCATCAGCCAAGTTGAACAGGAACGGGATTGATTCACAGCTGACAAAGGAAGCCGCATCGTCCACTCTTACGAGTTTTACAGGATCCCCAGGAACAACAACAAAGTCCTTCAACCGTGCTGAGATCTTCAAAGAGGTCGAGATGAGCAACTCATATCGCCCAGCAAGTGGGATCGAGAAGTTTTGAAAGATCGCCTTATACCCAACGAACGGCGCCTGCACCTGCCCTTGCACGTAGGAGAAGTCCGCTGGTGGTCTCACGACATTCGAGGAAAGATTTGATGACAACACGCTCAGCGTTGCGATGCTACCGGCTGCTGGGGAGGAAGGGTTGCCGAAGACATCTAGAGTAGTCACTTCCAACAGGGCTGACTGGGATGTAGCTTGCATGTACTTGACGCTACTCTCGCTGACATTGACCGTTGCCGGTGGCCGGGGCGAGACGACAAACTCATCCGAGAGGACGAAGGCGTTGGGTATCTTGGGGACATAGAACTTGATGCGGAACTTGCTGCCTGATGAGATTGAGTGAAACATCAAGTTTGTAAAAGTCGCTACACCCGACCGGGTGAGTTCAGCCGAGTTCCCCAGCAAGGGAATCGTGTTGGGGATCAACTCGACGGCGATCTCGTAGCCAGTCCCTCTAGTTATCAACGTCGTCTTATCATCAAACGCCCCAACCTGGACGACTATCGGATCTCCGGCAACTATCGACGATTCCCATTTCACGATGGAGATGTTCTTGAGGAAAAGGTTCGGGTACAGGAGCGGGGTTGCTACCCAGGAGCAGGGAGCTGTGTTCTGAGCGCCGTCCCTCCTCGACTCGGGCGATATGGGATCGGCACAGTAGCAGAGGTTCTTGTTGCTGTAGCAGCATCCCGATGTGAAGTTGACGACGACCGGGTCGAAGGTAGTCCCACCGATGTGCATCCAGGTGAAAGACGCCACCCCCTCAACCGCTGGAGCAGTCACAATGCACTTGTTGAGAGTGACCTGCGATAGGAGGTTGCACTGACTGGGGTGCACCGAAGAGTCGCCCACCGTCTGCCCGTACACGTATCCCTGGGGAGACCCGATGGAGGCTGTGATGGTGTTGCAGCTACCGTCGTCGAACACAGTGAAACCTTGGGAGTCTACAAGACGGACGACAGGCTGAGACAGCAGGGGCAGGCCAGCGATGAAGGTCAACTCAGGGCTCTTGATGATCTGCAGCTTCCGGGCGACGGTTGACTTGACGATGACATTGGACGACCAGTAGAGCACACGTTGCTCGAAGACTCCGGTGATCTGCAGGAGGTAGATGCCAGGCTTGTAGCAGAAGAGCTGGCTGAAGATAGCATTGCCATTGGATGAGACCGTCTTCGAGGTGCCTTGGATGAAGTTGTTGGAAGCCACGCCATGGACAGGCGTCATGAGCATGCTTGAAAGATTCTTCGGACAGATCTTGTCGCCCTTAGGCAACCCGCACTCATTCAGGATGTTCACATCCTTAGCACAGGCTTCATAGGAGCGGTAAAGCCCAGGAAACAAGAGGTCTGGGACTGCACTTCCGCAGCTCGCGCTGACGTAGCACCACGATTGGCAGCAGTAGGAGGAAGACGAGCACTGGAACGGCGAGCCAGTGCAGTCAGAAGCTGAATGATCCCAGGGAAAGCACGTCCTACAAGTCAAGATCAGCTCATCGTCGTTCAGCTAAGATTTCATCACCGTCCATACTGCATGTTGGAAATATTTGCTGTGATGGGAACAGCCGAGCCCAGGCATTGGCACTGCGACCCTAACAAAGTCCCTCCCTTGTTCTGATCAGGGATTTCCAGAAGAGAAGCTTGAAACTGTTCAACAACCATCACCAATTCAAATGCAACATCCCATCATCACCGAGACAGCGTCTTGGGTGGCTTTGTTGCCAAGGGCATCGAAGATCTCAAAGGAGCAGGAGGTTGTGTCGCAGAGGGGGTATCCCGTTTCGACTATCGGCAGCACTCGATTGATCGGCGACAGCTCTATGTACTTGGGTCCGCATGGCAACACCTGGAAGTTGGTTAACGGGGAGAAAAGTAAACCATGTGAAGAACCTCGAAGGTCTTTGAAGTGACGGAGACGTTGAAACCGACCACTGCAAAGAGCAGTGACACGTTGGTGCGGGCGGCGGTGAAGACTATCCCGTCGAAGATGTACCGACTGTTTGAGTCCACCCTCAGCAAGTCGTTGTGGAGTATGAAAGGCGCCCCGCTGAACCGCTCAAAGGTCACTCGTCCCTCCACAAAAGTCACACAACTATTTCACCTTGTGCACATTACAGAGCTGTTCCGCCCAGCACACGTCTGCTGCGGCAACCAGGTGCCTCCCAGTCCTACCGAGGTACACGGGCAGCCACAGATGATGCAGGCTGATGCCGTGACAGAGTGACGAACGTCGACTTGATTTCCGAACCTGAAGGGAAGTTGCGTAAGAACTAGCAGTCTCTTCCTCTCCTCCTCCTTCCCCGCCCCCCACCCCCCCTCCTCCTCAATTTCTCGCCTCCTTCTTACCTGTCGAGGAGGAGGAGTTTCGGGCTGACGCGCAAGGGTGCCCCCGCGATGGCTTGAGCGGATAGTGAAGACTCGAGGGCGATCTGGGAGACCACTCCCGGCCTGATGGCGATGGGAGGACAATCGAAGCTGAGCAGGGACATGTCGAACGGCGATCTGACGACGATGCGGATGTTGGATGCGGTGCTGCTGATTTCAGGGAGCTGAAGGTGATTTAGCACGACCTGGGGCAAAGAACAAGACGATCAGTCAAGAGCCAGCAGGGAAATTTCGTTCACCATTCCATCTTGAAAGAAGGTCAAGTTATACGGGTAAATGGACGAGCAGTGCTGCGAAGGAAGGCAGTCTCCCGTCCTTTCAACGGTTGTCAAAACGACGGCTCGGAGCAAAATTCTCCCTCACCCAATCACGGGCCCATTGAAGGACACGACGAACAAGGACGCTGGTCGGATGGGGCAGCCGCCGGCGGGCAGACAAACGCCTGTTGTGAAGGCTATCAGCCTCAGATGTAGAGAGAGGGGAAGGAAGACCGTCAGTGGTCGCATGCACTGTGACCTGACGTGCATGAGAGGTATCGACTACCGACCACACGCCTGTCACATTGAGAGGCTCCAGGGTCTGAGACGCGAAGTACGTGCCCGTGGGAGAGGGGCAACCAGTCACATTCTGGGAAAGAAACTTGTCAGAAAAGTGCGAGCAGGCAGCAGAAGTTCACCAGAAGGTTGTACGAGGTGCCATATACATGGAAGGCCGTACTCGAGGCATACAAGCTCAGCCCAGCAGGAGAGATGAGGACGTGAGAAGACAACACGTAGCCGTATCCGACGTTGTCGATAGAAAAGTCCCAAATCATAAACTTTCCCTTCTCCATCCGAACTGACTTGGGGTAGTCGGTCGTATAGACCGTGCAAGCTTCCTTGGGCATACATGGTCGCGTAGCAGTCAAGGTCAGCACAAAGGTACTGTTTCTACATATCGGCACACTCTGGAGAATGAAACTGTTTGCAGCAGGGTTTGAATTCTGACACTCTACAGTATTCCCATACACATCCCGCAGCTCGACAGTGATTGGCCCATTTCTGCCATTCAAGACATAACCGATCGTTCCAGTTGCTGGTTGTGAAGCAAAGACTGTGAAATTGGGAGAACCATGAAGGATTGTGACATCGTAGGTGTGATTGTTCACCCTCTTGTTGGAGAACAGAAGAGTGTAAGTCCCAATCTTACTCAGCACGATCTGATTGCTGAACGTCGCCAACCCCACGTTTGCCGAGCTCAAGTCTGCTGTGCTGTAAACTGTGGCTATGAACTGCGGGGTGACCGGCTGATTGTTGAACTGGACGACCGAGACAGTCAGGGCGATCGATTCCTTTGCATACCCGAAACCATAGAAATCGCGGAACCGCAAGGAGGTCACAAAGGGAGTCCCAGCCATCATGTACGACAACCAGTTCCCTTCCCTCTCCATCAGAGTCACGGGGCCGTTGAGCACGTCAAAGGCTGCGCTGTCTGCGGCGATGCAGGGGAACTCGCTGTTGCCGACGCATGCCAAGGACGAGGTCGTGGCGTCTACCGAGCACAGGAAGAACCTCAACTTCAGCCCTTGCGCAGGAGACCCAACGAACGCTATCCCGTCGAACTCAGCTCCTGCACCTCCTACCGAGGTCCAGGCGTATTGACCCGTCACGTCCGCCTGCGTCTTGGCGTCGGTAGCAAGTCTCATCCTCACTTGGGACGCAGCTCCTTGGAACAGCCCCTGCACCAGCGAGAGGCACATGCTGACGTTGCCGAAGGCTTCTGCTGCTGACGAGTTGATGGTGACTAGCGGGTTGGGAGAGACGGGCTGGTCGAAGGTAGCAGTTGACGGCTGAGAGGCGATCTCTAGTATTCCAGATGCTGTGGGCTGGGTGGGTAAAGTCACTCGGACGAAACTCTTCCTCGAGCCCGATCCTTCCTGTATTGCTCTCCACTTGGCAGCAGATTTGACCTTCGACCCCAGACCTGTAGAAGCAGTGGAGCCTTCTCGTCTTTTCAAGGCAGGATAACTGTGCTGAGCCTTTGGAGATCGGTCGGTAGACTCAACCAAGAGACTAGAGGAAGCCTGTGGTTGTTGAAACCCGCTGAATCTCTCGAGAAAGAGAGAAGCAGCTGCTGTTGTCTTGGACCGCAACGTAGAGGGATAAAACGTGAGAGGAGATGAGGCGAATGCGATCGGACCTGACTGAGACCCCACGTGAACAGATCCTCGGAAGTAGATCATCCCGTCGTTGCACAGCGAAGTCTGAGGAGTGTTGATAGAGAAGATAAATGCGTCGTTGACCAAACTTGTGTTGTGACAGCCGTAGCCTGAAGGGCTTTCAGACATCGAGCCCGGGCAGCTTGTGACCGACTCGAGGCAGATGGTCGGGTTACTTGCCGGCTGTACTCTGTTGCTGAGAGCATCTGAGAATTCGACAGCAGCAGTGAAGGTAGTGCCAGCTTGGATGAACGAGGGAGTGGTCAAGGTCACATTCGTTATGGGACCTGGAAGGATCAAGAAAGGGGACGTGGAGTTCGAAATGTCAACGCAGCCTCCGCTTGACTGGCTTGCACGCAAACTGGCTGAACAGACATCGGAGCTGGTGGGAGCCAGTACAGCGCTGCTCCCGCAGGAAGGGGAGCGGTAGTTGAACACCACTTGCGCGCCGGGAAGCAGCGTTTCGCTCTGCATCAACCTCATACTGAGCACATTGGAAGATGTCCTGGAGATGTTGATGGTTGTGATGCAGTTTGAACAACCAGAAGAGAATGCACCATTCATGTATTGAATCATGACCTGAACGTTCCCATCCGTCACATGGTTCCCAAACTCATCCCGAACGTCAATTGTGTACTGCACAACGGTCCCTGCGACGAACGAGTTTGACACAGGCTGCAACGGTTGGAAGTACAGCGTCTTGGCGTCAGCGTTGACTACTCGAACCTCGTTGGAGACTACAGGAACTTGATTCAGCGCAGCTCCCACCCACGGAAAGATGTCGATCGAGAATCTGTAGACCTTACTGGTATTGATGGGAGCGCGGAACGGAACCTGGAAACGGCCAAGAGCGACGTTGGAAGCGCCGTGGCAGAGCTGGGGACTTGACGAGTTGCAGTCTAACGAGTACATGCACTTTAGGCACTCGCAGGAATCGCATCTTAGAGTCCATCGGACGGGGAAGTTGAGACTGAGGATCCTGTTGCCGTACCTGTCGGTCATAGTCACGCTCGGGAGCGGCTCGAAGAGGCTGTTGGCTGGAGCGTTCTGCTGTAAGACCTCGAAATGATAGGACGAGACTTCCGCCAGGCTCGCCACCTCGAACGAGCTCGTCAACGAGGAAGCGTTCTCCTTGGCAACCAGGAATCTGTATGATGTCTGATTGTACCCCTGACAACCGAGTAGCTCGCAGCCCGTGGAGACAGAGACGTTAAAGAAAGCCTTTCCCTGTTGGTCGACCTTGCTGACCAAGGTTCCAGACAGAACCACCGGAAGCCGCGATACGATGCTGATCGTCACAAGCCCGTCGTTGAGAGCGTTTCCGTACTTATCGAAGACTTGAACAACGATCGTGATGTTGGAGCCGGCGACAACTCTCTGCGGGGGCTGGAGGAGGATGCGGATAGAGCAGCCTCCCGTCGAGAGGATACACGAGTTGTCGTTGGCAGGAGCGACCAGAAAGCTCGAGGTGACCAACTTGACGACACCAGAGATGGAGAACCGCAATCGGAACTGCCCGGCTAGCAGGAATCTCAACTTGTCGAACGTTGCTATCCCGTTGATTGCAGTGACAGAGGTCTGTCCGTCGGGATTTATGACTGTCGTCATTGAGAATGCAACGACGGTGATGGGGATCGGGGCCCAGTTGTGTAGAGCCTGATCAGGCACAGCAAGCAATATGGCTGGCAGGACTTCACCAGCAGCGACTTGCGTCAATGCGACGCTGGTCAACGAGAGATTGACGTCCATGACTCGGAAAGAGTTTGTCGTGCTTGACAAGACGTTGCAACTGATCACGCTAAGACAGAACTTCAGATCTACCTGATCGTATGGAGAGGTGAAGTAGAGGCCTCTCAAAGTCGCTGATCCCAAATTCAGCTCCACAGCTGTTGCATTCTGCAGGTTCACTATCGGCGCTGCTCCCACCATGACCTTACTTTCAAGGTTGTAGATGATGTTGTTGTAGGCATCGGTAACTCTGACTACCAAGTCCGGGAGATACTGCAAGATGAAGATCGAGGCAGGCACTGAATCATGTGTTATGAAAGCTGGAGGGCCGGGTGATACTAGGAAGCCCTCGGTGCAGGAGGGGTTGAGAGAGAAGGAAACATGCGCCTGATAAAGCAGGAGCGATCTCAACCTGAAAGAAGAGCCTCCGTCCGAGCAGGCGCCGTCCACAGCATGAGTGAAGGAGATCGTGGCAGCAGCAGGAGACGCTCCTTCGACGCGCAGGTCGGTGAAGGCGGAAAGGCCGGAGTGGAGGGAGGCGACGTTGTTGCCGCCGAGTTGACCGGAGTGAGTTACTGAGAGGACAGTGACGAAACCGTTGAAGTCTCCCAGCAAGCGATTGCCATACGCATCGGAAGCGAAGAAGGTGAGACCTCCCAGCACATCCCCAGCAGTGAAGCAGCTTCTGTTCGAGCTGGAGGTGCAGCTCAGGGAGGAAGACTGCAAGATACGGTCGAGAAGGCCAGCTGTGACGGAGAAGGGGGTCGAGAAGACGGCGAGCGATGAGTTTGCTGGGGCGTCGTTGGGGTTGAATCCGAGCGTGTAAGCAGCGCCAGGGACGAGGACCGCGAGGTCTGTGAACGCCAGAGTTCCATCATCCGCCGTTTGCATCACCTTGTTTCCTCTCAGCGTCGCCGCACATGCCAGGCCGCTGCCGCACAGGTGGCCGTGTTGGTACAAGTCGGCTCTGATGAGAGCTCCAGCAGCGGCATTGTCGAACGTGTCGAGGGCAACGAGTTTGGGCTGAACAGGAAGAGCAGGGAGGTCACTCCGCAATGTGATCGCTGCCGGCGGATTCTGCAGGACAAGGAGGCGGCTCGGGGGTCCGCTGACAACGTCGAACAGCTGGGAGGAGACAGGAGGCAGCAGGTCCGAGATCAGCTGGAGTCGGCAAGACCGTGCGGCCACTAGGGCCTGGAGCCCTTGGAAGTTTGCCCTGCCCCCAAGAACATCGCTGGAGTTGAGTCTCACGAAGAACCTTGTTGCCTGTCCCAGCGTGAAGGAGCGGAAGCGAGGGCTGGGATCGCCTACGACTACCCTGACATCGGCTGGGGTGTCAAAGTCCTCAGTCACGTCGTTGCCGAAGAGATCCCTGACCTGCAACACAACCTGGGGGAACACTTCTCCAGCGCGGAAGGACTGGGCGAGCGGCTGGCTCGCGATCGAGAGGGAAGCAGCAGAGGAGGGGCTGACTTGCACTTCGAACAGGGTCGCCTGCAGAGATCCGATCGCAACTTTGACCTGAAACCTCCCTGATCTCCTCAACCAGATGCCATCAAAACGGATTTGACCGCTTCTGACCTGCTGGTCCTCCACGGCGATGGGACTTTCACCAGCAGCGCTGGCAGTAGGTACCAGGGAGAGCGAAGCTTTGTACCACAACTTGTAATATGCATCCTGAGACGTGGAGCGAGTCAAGTTCACGTACGCTCTCCTCGTCTGTCCTTCATACTTCCAGACCTCAACATGCTGTCCATAGCCGTTCCCTCCCTCCACGGTCAGTATCATCCCCTTGTAGTAATCATCCTCCTTCCTTGAGCCCTCAGCAAGAACTAGGAAGTTGGATCCTGCGCCAACTGCGCGTCCCTCCTCTACCCAAGATATGGAGTTCCTCCATCGATCCGTGACTGAGACTGTCAGGGCGGGCCCAACGGCCCCGGCTGTCACCTGCGGCGAGTACGCGGAGTTCAAGAGAGAAATTTGGAACGGGAGACCGATGGTGACTCGGAACATGTTGCTCCGAGTTGTGAGAGAGCTGGAAGAGGACAGCGATACAACAAACTCCAGCTGATACAGGTTCCCGGGTGCAGACACAGACAGGCTGGAGAAGCTCGCTCCTCCGTTGACCGTTGAGAGCGTGCATGGCGTTGTAAGGATACAGGAGAGAGGCTTCCGCTGCGTCACGTTCGTGATGAGGTAAACTGACACGTCCAGGGGGCTGGTCACGATGTTGTCATAAGTATCCTTGACTTGCACTGACGGGGCCGGCGAGAGGCTTTCATACATCCTGACCGTCTGCGGCTGCTGCACCACGACGAGCTTGGCCGGAGCAGAAGCAGCGACTGAGAACACTCCGCCCTTCAAAGAGGTCGTGAGGTAGCTGAACTGAAGGTACACGTTGGATGAGACCCTGGTGGGAACAAGGTTGTTGAACACTGCGTCCCGACCTACGACGTTCGCTCGGAAGGTGTTGAGGGTATCTGCAACTTCATTGTAGACAAACAGCGCCTGGACTGTTGTGGGGTGAAGATTAGACACGTTGATGCCGAGATCGAGATGAAGGTTGAGGGGAGCGAGGAGGTTTCCGTAGGTAAAGGTGCCTCCCGCGAGCTGCCCAGGGGATGAGAAAGTCAGGTGAACTTGGTCGTTGTGTACGACATTGATCAATCTCGATGTCACATTGAGGTTCCCAACAGCGAAGAGCAAGTGGTAAGAACAGCCCATGGCATCTGTAGCGTGAACGAAGATGTCTGTGAACTGCGCAGTCCCAGATCCTGCCGATGTTTGTGCGAAGAACTCACAGTACTGAGAAGAGATGCAGGATGAAACCACAGTGGCTCGGACGGTCAGGACATCAAGAGTGTTGTTGAACCTGTCGGAAGGAAACACGATCGGCTGGTGGAAGAGCGGGGGAAACTGAAATTTCTTGTCAGGAGTGCAGGATATGCCCTCGTTGCACCCCTGGAGCTGCAGCTGGTCGGAAGGCTGTCGGAGGACGACGAGCCTGGCCAGGGGGCCCGGGGTGACAAGAAACAAGTTCGTGGCGGACATCAGCTGGGCAGCGGAGGAGCAAGTCGTGCAGATGAGGACGGCTGAGATGCGATATCGACCGCTGGAGGACAAGGAGAACGCGTAGGGGCTCGAGAGATTGACTGATCGCACGATGCTGCTGACGCTCTGCTCGACCCCGGAGACCTCTCGGAGTAGGCTGACGTTGACGCGCACGGCCGAGGCGTTGGAGAAGTCGCGCCACACGCAGGAAGCAGCTGGCAGGTTGAGGACGGGGCTGAAGACAAGAGAGTCTCCTGCCGTCAAGTCTGACAGGGGAGGCTCGTCGAAGAGCCGATAGTCACATGACGCTACCTGGGAGGTTGTGACTGTGATCCGCACTTGCTGGTGGACCACCACGAACGACAAGTAGCCGAGCCCGGGCCGGCTGATGGCGATAGAACGGAACTGCACGACGTCTTGGGATTGTACGTAGCAGGCGGGCCCGGAGCACGCGATGGTCAGCTCCCCAGCTGCATCAGAGTACTTGACGGACTCTACGACCACTGACTTGGTGAACTTGTTGCCGTACACGTCGGTCAGCGCGAGCTCGGGCTGGACGGGCAAGGCAGCGGCAAACTTCCCACCAGCAGGTTGAACGAGCATTCGGACTGCCCCGAGGTCGCTGACGAGGACAGAGAAAGTTGACTGCGCAACAAACACCCGGCTCGATGCCTCGCACAAGCACGACACCTGAAACTCTCCTGACCTGTTGACCTGCGCCTCCGTCCTTGAAGTTGCCGTAGACACGTTCAACTCGCTCTGGAAGGTTTGCAGAGGCGTCTGAGTCTCCTGCACCAGCTCCCCGAGCGTGACCCTGACGCTCCCTGTGACGTTGGGAGTTGGGTTACCATAGACGTCAGAGATCCTCACGACGATAAGGAAACGCTGTCCAGCAACCACACTTGTCGCATGCTCGACAAGGATTCGTCGAGGAGACCCGGGCGTTACAAGAAACATTCTGCTTTGAGACAGCAGCATGAGATTGTTCGACATGTAGGTGAAGGTTATGTTGTGCCATCCCGCCGTCGTCGGAGCGCGGAGGTTCGGGAAAAGAAAGTCTCCCAGTTGATTTTGGGCCTGCAAACAGTTGAGAAATTCTCCGTCGCAGCTGAAGCCTCCTGACAGAATCTCAACGGAATTGCTGGAGAGGTTGCCAGCCGAGTTGCCGCTATGGAGCAGAGACGCGGACAGGACGGACCCGTTGACATCGAAAAGAAGACCTCCCACTGTTGTGTTGGCTGGTTGTTTGTTGATGCGAATCTGTGAGATGTAGAGCAGGCTGAAGGCTCTCGAGAAAGTCGACCTTCCATTGATCTTGCACTCGAGGCTTACACTGACAGTAGCTGGGACCTGCGCTCCGACGTACCTAACCATCAGGTCGGGAAAGACAGCCAGGCCGTTGGAGGTGGTGGAGGCGTTCACGAGCCCAAGGAGCTGGAGCTGGGAAGTGCCTGCCTGAGAGGAGAGAGCGAGAGCGACTGCTCCTGCTTGTGTCAGGGAATTCCCAAAACGATCTGAAACCCTCAAGGCTAGCCCATCACAGCCTGCCGAACAGTCCGGCTGAATGAGGACTTTCTCAAACCGCAGAGGCTCCCCCAAGATACTCATGGTGGGTTGACTGAGGAAAGTTGCGCTGTAGCCTTCTGCGCTGGCAACCAAGAAGAAGTCAGAGGAACTTTGAAACAGAGTGCTGGAGAGAGTGAAACTGAATCTCAGGTTCTGCTTGCCGGTGTTGTTCACGGAAAGCTGTTGGACGACGACGTAGGTTGAGTCGACTGTGAATCTAACATTATTTGATATTGACGAGCAACTGCTCGCTGTATCACAAGCTTGAATCTTAAGAATGGCTTGGGCGAGTGGAGGAATACAAATAGGGTTCAAGAATGCATCTAGCAGTTGAAAACTTGGCTGAACCGCAAAGGTCCTTCCAGCCTCATAGACGCTAGGAGGCAGGAAAACTCGCATGCTCTTTGGTCCGGCTGGTATCAGAGTCGCAGACGATGAGTTTGACAGGTGGAAAGTCTCCTCATTGATTCGCAGAGTTGAAAGTATCTGAAGTTGTTTGGTCACATTGCACGTGTATTGCAGCACGGCGTCATCGGGCCACAACCGATCGACGGAGATGCTGATGGATAAGGAATTACTTGACATGGCGGAGACATCCTGAGTCCCGTAGACTTGGGAGGTGCCGATAGACACCCTCAGCGAAGTCAAGGAGCTGTTTGATCCGCTCAAAAGAATATAGTTGAGAAATTCATCGAAGACTTGGAAGGAGATATGAAGGGGTTGCGGCGAACCAGCCTGAATGACGACTGGCTCAACGGACATGATGGCGTTTGATACAGAGAGAGATGGGGTGACGATGACGTAATGAGAGAGCGTAGTCATGCTCAAATAACGAAAGGCTAAAGTGAAATTTCCTGCTCGAGTGATTGTGAGGTTTTCAAACTTGTACAACGAAGATGATCCTCCAGTTGCCCGAAGTGAAGTCGAGCAATGGCCAAGTAAGAACTTCTGAACTGCTGTGCACTGGTAGAGGAGAACGTCGGTGTTCGACACACTGACTGACATCGCAACATCAGTGGAAAGAAGATTGCCAAAGATGTCCTTCACCGCCATCTCTACAGTGAACAGTTCACCAGCCACCAAGGTTTGCGGGAACTCTTGCAAGAAGTCTATGGAGAATGGAACTGTCGGCAGAACGTAGAAAATTTTCGAAGGCAGGCTGTGGTTCTTCATTTCCAGACATTCCTCCACGTTGTACAGATTCGCTCGAACAACAAAGCTTCCCGACAAGTTCATGCTGAAATCGAAGCGGATGCCATAGGAGGTTTCTGTTCCGTTCACTTTCAGGAAGGGTACAGACAGCCCTGTTGTCGCATCGTATGCTCCCACGTCCAGCCACATCGCACTATCTGGTTTCCTGCAGATGGAACCAGCACAAGTCCAACCTTGATCAAGACTTGTGTCAAATTTGAGCACTTTCAGCTCAATACCCCCGGGGACCAGCTGCCCTGCTGTTCCATTCTTGATGTCTGAAACAAACCTCAAGTTCCTGATAGGATTTGCGACGATGTCAAAGTTCGCCAAAGTCTCCAAGGTCTTGAGCCCCCCTGTGAATCGATGACGCAGCAGCAACGTGTAGTAGCTGGTCATATTCAATATGATGTTCCTGACAACAATCTCTCCATTGGCCGCTGTGGAGAGCGGAAGCTGGCTGCTCAACTGGGTAGGCATGCAGGGCTGAGTCGTCAGTTGAATCACAAAGTTTCCTTGTGCGATGCTAGCATTGCTCAGTGCAGAGCTCTTGTAGAAGACTGTCGCTGCATTCTGTGCCTGACTGAACCCCCTTGTTGTACTGCAAACCTCCACGAACGTCGTCTGGCTGAGCTCTTCAGGCGTGAAGCTGCATCGACCGCGAAGGCTTGAAATCACCCAAGAAAACGAACCGGAGCAGGTGACATTGGGTAGCGTGTCGCAGGAGTATAAGAAGAAAGTCCTCCCGTTGACTTGAGATGACTTCTTGTACGAGAGATAGCTCTCTCCTGTTTTCGTCTCCCTGATATACACTCCATCATAGTCGGAAAGGACGATCTTTTGTCCTGCAGAGTTGTATAGAGTAGAGAGACTGCCATCGATGGAAGAAACAATTGAGGATACATTCACATTGATCATGTCTCCAGAGCATGAAACTACCTCCATGCTCGTTGTTCCTCCGCTCACAGGGACTGTAACTTGTCCAGAGACAAAGAGTGAGGATCCTTTGATGGCAACGGTGGGCTCAGGACTTAACGGACAACCCACGACTCCCAAGGAAGGTTGCGACAGAACTGTCAATCTCTCTGGCGAATAAGTTCCAAAGCTTGGAGATGAGATCGAGTATGAGTTAGTAGGGCAGCTGGCTGTTTCGCACTTGAATGAAAATATGAGCTGAAGACTGTTCCCGAGCCCGTTCACAGCGAGATTTTTGAATTCCGCAACGCCCATCACCAGTTGTTGTGAACATTGGGCCGACACAACATTGTTGCACATGATTCGAGCGTTTTGTTGGTTCGCTGCAATGCTTACTGTTACTGACGAGCTGCTCGTGGATGCCATGTTCCCATATTTATCCAATGCCACAAGTTTCGGGTAAGGGTACAACACCCCACCATAAGTGCAGCTCTGTACACCGGAAGTGACCAATAAACACGTTGCTTGCGAAGGGAAACTATCTATTTTCAACATACTGGCAGCAGCAGGCTGCACCTGGAAGGAGTTGGTGATGGCCATCAGTGACATGGAATAAATTCTCAATGAAAACGTGCCAATGGAGGTCAAGCATGCACTGTCGAAGGTTACCAAACCTGCACTCGACATACGAGAAGCAAGAGGCGAGGAAGGACATGAGTTACTTGTAGCTTGAGTAACTAGGTTGCCTGCTTGATCAACAACAACTATATACACGGGGATCTGATCTGCAGCTTGAACAACATTTCCAAACTCATCAACGAATGACGCGACCAACATGATGCTTGCAGTCTCACTTGCTGTCAACAGCGCAGGAGGCTGCTGGACGACGTCCAACCGA
Organism: Guillardia theta CCMP2712; assembly: GCF_000315625.1. Taxonomy (NCBI): domain Eukaryota; class Cryptophyceae; order Pyrenomonadales; family Geminigeraceae; genus Guillardia; species Guillardia theta. The sequence continues at coordinate 359,196 of NW_005434615.1, forward strand.
GTCACTGCATCAAATGGCATCACCGAGAACAGAGGGCTTTCCACTGAGGCGATGTATCCTGTATTACAAGATCCTCCAGCAGACGGCAGGTAAGCATGGAAAACGATCTTATAGCCAGCCTTTGCTTTGTTTATGCGCAGATCCGTGAAGCTGACAACTCCATTTATCGAATTTGAGACGTTTTGACTGTATGGCTCAAAGGCAAAGTCCTGAAAACCACCAGCCGAGCTGAGCTTCAGCTGCGCGCAGACTTGTACGTTATCTATTGGAACGGAGTTGTCGTACTGATCTACCAGCGCCAATCGCACGGGATACTTGGCCGTAGAAAGGACGCAAGTCTTTGAGTTCGACTGCTCACAAACCTCTCCCAGTGCCAACCCAGCTTGAGCAACATCAGCCGGCGGGAACGACGTCACCAAGAGCGAGCGAACTACTTGCGCTGGCGCTGGGAATGAGATCATCGTGAGCATGGAGGGGTAGATATCTGAATTCTCGTATGTACAGTGAGTCTCTGAGATCCCATAGCAGGAAATAAACATGATGCTGTGATCTTGGGAAGTTGCAGTCAAAACGAGGTCGGTGAACACAGCCTTGCCTTGGCTGGGCCAAACCCTTGTCGTTCCCTTCAACTGCAAGCTCTTGGGAATATGGCAGGATACAGCATAGTCGTAGTCGGTCGAAGACTCCCATCCTCTCACGCCGAGGTAACTGACAATCTTTTCAACTTGAATCACGACTTGAAACGGGGTCCCCACGGTGAGGGTCCGGGGGCTGCTGATCACCGAGAGACGACCGTAGGCGACATCGATGACATCAGAAAGTGCGAAGGTGGAGTTGAAGATTGAGTTTGCTGTACAACCTTCGCCATGGAATCTGATAGTGTAATCTCGACCTGGCAGAGTCACGCCAACGTCGGTGAAAGAAGCCGTCCCAGAAATGACATCTGCCCTAGTGCTGCCTAACAGCTCCGCACAGGTGGGATTGTTGCTCAACGAAGCTATCACGTACCTGCATTGAGCAGGAACAACAACTACAGGTTGACTGCGAAACGCCACACCTGCCACTTCCAATATCCTCCCCTTCGTAAATGTACCATCCTCTGCCTTCCACATCGAGCAATTCGAGCAAAGATGGCCGACAAAGGGAGTCGCCTGCACATGATCTTGGGCTGAGAGCAGGAAGAGGAGAGATAGAAGGATGGACCCGTCCTGGAGCTGCAGCTTGTGCCTCATCCTACCGAGCGAGCTCCTCCCCTCCCTACTCACCATCCCTCCCTCTCATTTGCTTGTCAATTCAGCGCCCCTTGGGACCAATATCCATACCCCTCGTCCCCACTCATATCCGCCGGCGTTCCGAAGTTCCGATTTTCCGGGCCCGGGACTCTGCAGTCACTGAACACTGAGCCTGCAGTCACTGTGGCCGCAGCCCATGGTGCCAGGCTGCGGCCCGGGCTGCCCCGGATCGTATCTCGGCGGCTGAGTCACAGTTCCAGTGCCGGTGACCAGCCTGAGTGGCAGTGGCAGTGGCAGTGGCAGTGGCGGCAGTGGCAGTGGCAGTCACTGAGTGGCAGTGGCAGTGGCAGTGGCAGTGGCAGTGGCAGTGGCAGTGGCAGTGGCAGTGGCAGTGGCAGTGGCAGTGGCAGTGCCCGGCCAGTGCCACTGGAACTAGTGTCAAACGGGAATTCAAGGATCAGCCGCTGTCACACAAGGGCGGCGAATTCGAGTCAGAAAACTGATTTAATGCTCTCAACATATTCTTCAGCTATAGTTTCCAACCTTCGAGCTTCCTCTTTCCCAGTTAGCAGTTCAAACATGTATTGATTCTCTGCACTGCTTGACATATCCTTGTCGGCATCATTGGCTTCCTTCCTCACAAAGTTCATCAGCTTATCTGAGTCAGAGGTTGATTCCGAGACAGCATCATATTCGATCACTTTGTCACCGTGCTCGATTCCATATTCGCTCTTTTTTGTGAGCTTCATCTTGTGCGACCTAACTCCTCCCCTTTTTCGTTTGGGAGGAAGCAATGACGAACGTTTGTTTGAGTACTGCTTGACCAGTTCATGGTCACTCAAAACCAAAGGCTCTGCAGCTTCCAAGTCCTCTTTACGATTCCCCTCCATCGTGGAATCATTCAACTCCGTGCTTTCTGTTTCACTACAGTTGGAAGAATGCTCTAGGTACCGCTCAAAATCCCTTGGATGAGACACCTTACCATTCGGATGGAATTCATACGGAATGAGTGATGGTAGCTCTGCCACTTGTAGCACATTCAATGGGAGCACCAACCCGACCGTGTCTGAGCGCAACAGAGGTTTCATGAAAGCAAGGGCATGCCTCTCACAGCAAGCGCCTGTGGCGTTTCGATACAGAACTGACCACTCCAATTTCAGGTCAACGCCCTTTTCTCGATACTCTATCAACGCAGTTTGATCGAAAGTCATGAGTTCTAACAGCACAAGCCCAGCATGAAGGTTTCCGTATTGCACAGCCATATTGTACGCGTCAAACCCGAAGACAGTCTTTGCATTGATGTCAGCTCCTGCCCTCAACAGTAGCAGAATGCATTCAACGCTCCCGTACACAGCAGCAATATGCAATGGCCTAAAGCCCAATCGATTTGGCTGATTGATGTTCGCCTGATGCTTAATCAGGAGTAAGGTAGTGTTGACTAAATTTCTTTGTACTGCATGAAAAAGAGGAGAGCAGAAGAAGTGCCGAGCATCCAGAATGTTAGGGTTGGCGCCTTGTTGAACGAGGGTTCTGGCCTCTTGTAGAGCCACGCGATCTTCTGAATGGCAGCATATCTCCTGAAGCTGCTTGCTCAAGTCTTGGCTTCCACCATGCATACTCCCAACCCCGTGACGAAAGCCATGGATAGAGGAGGCAACAAGAAAGATTGGTTGTGCTAGAATCAGGAAAATGTGGAGAAGAGAGAGGGAGCCATTTGCTCTCATCAGGATTATGAGAATATGGCAAAAACTTCATGATGGGAGTGCGAGGACATCTTCAAGTTACATCTCTCGATTCTTATCCCTTCACTGCGACTCCTCCGCGCATCCCCGAATCCGCTACCCGTTGATAACCCCACCCCATCTTCCTCGGCGAGTATTATCATCACCCCTCATTCTGACCTTTTGAGCCCTACCCATATAGCATTACCAGCGCCACCCTACCCTCCCATTGATGGACGAAAAACAAGACCAGGTCGTGGGGGTGGGTTTTCCGCTGTACATCTCTGGGGGTATACGACAATCATTTTGGGGGTAGGGGTGACATGAATCAAGACGCAGAGGTGGTCTAAGGGGTGGGTGGTGAAACGGGGGGTTGAGGGTTCATCCAAAGGAGGAGGTCACTGCAAACCTAGTTGGAAGGGTGGGTGATGTTTGCGGAAAATGGGGGGTGGGGATGTACACCTAAGCATATTCGGGTCCGAAGTAGGGTAGGGTATATTAGGTTAGCTAATCACGTTTTCTGATGGTAGAATGGTAGAGAATGGAGAAAGAGGGGGTGGGATTACTATTGAAAACTTTAGTTAAAACGTATGGGTTGCACGCGGGGGTAGGGCTACATATTAATGTTTTGGGTAGGGTAGGGTTATATGGGATACTCCTGAGGCAGGGTCTGCCTCTCTTACATAGATGGATAAAATAGGGGGTAGGGGGTGAATGTAATATAAATGTGAACGCAGTCTGGGGGGTGGGGGTGTAGATGAAGAGAAAAGGGTGGGGGGTAGGGGTCGGGTAGACGCACCGAGCCAATAATGAAGGGCATGCGGTGAAAGGGAGGAAGGAGGAAGGAGGAAGAGAGGAGGGAGGGGACGAGGTCGCACGATGAAGATGAGCAGCGAGTGTAATGATACTATCTTGGTAGAGGAGAAACTTGCATCCGTTCTCACCAGCCAAAAGCGTGGGAAATAGCACCGTGCTGCACTGAAATTTGAAAACTGAACAGAGGAGGGTGGATTACTTGCTGCTGAGATGAGTTTTCATAACATTAGTTGATCGAATAGATTCGATGATATAGAAAGATATCCTTCTGTACATCTGAAATGCATGCTGAAGTTGACCTTTGTTAGAAACATCTCTAGCGACAAGAAATTACATCGCGCATCAGGAGACTAGAAAGACAAACCCTGTTCTTTGGTTGGTTAGCAGGAGAATAGAGGTGCAGTCGTGCGATTCAGACTCATTGTCGGTGGAATTCGCTTTTTTGTCTGTGCCGCAATTATGGTAGAAAGCTTTCTATGCACTGTCGATGCATGATGCATGAACTTGGCCTCAAGGGGTAAATCTCTTGGCTCACTTTGTTCTCCTGCAGAACAGGCTCGTTTTCTCATGGGAAGAAGTCTATCACAGCATCGAGTGGGATTGATGGGGAGAATAACATGCACCAGTTTCGGTGAGTGATCGCTTGCTTGCCTTGGCGTACTGCCGCCCTCAAAGGAGGCTTCGATGTGGCGGAATGCTGCTGAGGACACGGGAGGGGGAATGCGAGTCGGGGGGGAGAAACGACCGCTCCGTCAGGATCTTCAAGATTATGATCCGAGGCAGAGACGGAGAACGGATGAAGTGAAATATCCGGATCACCAGTGGGATGATAAGGATGGACATTATATGATAACTTTGGGAGAGTCGTTGCTCCCAAGGTACAAGATTCTCAAAGTGATAGGGGAAGGAACCTTCGGCAAGGTGACCCAGTGCTGGGATCGGCACGAGAAGAAGTATGTTGCGATCAAGATCATCAAAAGCATACAGAAGTACCGGGATGCAGCCAAGGTAGAAATCAGCATTCTCAAAGACATTGAGAGGAAAGACAAGAATGGGACAAGGTGTTTTTTCAAAATCCCGTGTGCTCGAAGGGCTCAGTGACTTGTTCTTTGCCAGTGGATGCATTAGAATGCTGGAAGCTTTTGACTTCCGAGGGCACTTCTGCCTCGTGTTCGACTTGCTGGGCATGAGTATGTACGACTTCTTGAGGTGTAGACAGCTCCTAGAGCTTTCAGCTTTCATTGACTTCAATTCAGGCAAAATTCTTACCGTCCATTCTCTTTGAATGAGGTGCAGATATTTGGGAAACAGATACTCAACGCCGTTTCATTTCTGCACAACATGGGTTTAATTCACACCGATCTCAAGTTGGAAAATGTGCTGCTCGTAAATTCCGACTGGCAATATCATCGGCACGCAGTTCATGGTCGTTCCAGGGTGGTGAAGAGGAAGGATGTAGTTGTGATTGATCTTGGAAGTGCGATCTATGAGAAAGATCATCACGCAACCGTCGTGTCCACTCGACACTATCGTGCGCCCGAAGTTGTTCTCGGTTTGTTCACGCTATGTATCAACATGCTAGCTTACTCTGCCCGTCTGCTGCAGGGATGGGTTGGTCTTTTCCATGTGACCTCTGGAGCGTGGGCTGCATCCTCTTGGAGTTGTTCACTGGCGAAGCAACCTTCCAAACACACGAGAACATGGAGCACCTCGCTATGATGGAGAAGATATTCGGAAAGATTCCGCTTCACATTGTCTCGCGTGTAGAGTGAGTTCTCTCTCATGCAATCCTTGCTCTCCTGCTTTGCTGTTGATATGTCGCAAAGCGATATTCCATGCTGCATGCGAATCGATTCTCCCTTCTTGACCGCTCTGTCGCTTCTCACATATGTTTTCCTCTGCAAATTCGTTGTCAGCAGCCGCAAAGAGTCTGGTCGATACTTCAGCGACAGTGGCGAACTTCGGTGGTCGGAGGAGGCGACGCAGGACAGTGTGCGAGCAGTGGAGAAGTTGAAGCCGTTGAAGGTTTGTGTTGCCTTTCCTCTGCTATTTGCTCAGCGCGATGTTCAGAGCATGTTCGATCTGAGCCGAGAGGATCATCGTCAATTCTACGACCTTTGCAGGGAGCTGATGATCTTGGATCCCAACTCAAGTGCGTTGCCTCCCTTTCCCCCCCAACCCCCATAAGTTTCAAACCTCTTTGAGCTGATGCTTTCGACTCGTCAACAGGAATGACTGCCAGCGCCTCCCTCAATCATCCGTTCTTCCAGCTCAACATCGAGCCAGACTTCACGGACCTCACCCTCCTTCAATATCCCGATGCACCCATCCCTCCCTCCACCATGCCTGCTCCTCCAGGCCACGTCCCAGGAAAGATCAACTCAACCCAGGTCCCACGGAATACAGCGAGTGAGACTCTCCTTCAGCAGAATCCAAGGTGAGAAATGCTCCTGTCTCCCCGCTTCTCTTGTCCCCTTGCTAACCCTCCTCCGCTTCTGCTGTCGCCGTATGATTGTTGCTATCTATGCTTCCTCGCTTGCTCCTATTTCCTTGGTCTTGCAGTAGCAAGAGCTGAGCGTGTGTTGCAGCTTCCATGCAGGACTGCCTGCTGGCGGCTCGGAGACTTCAGGAAAGAGTTGGCTGCCGCAAGACATTAACGTGAGAGGAGGCAAAGTTGAGGCTTGCGATGACATGTTTGCAGGCATAGGACGAGCAGAAGAGAATAGAGGAGCATTTGCGTCGATGGGGGGTCAGCATTGCAGAGACTGGGGCTGAGGGTGTGAGAGTGCATGGAACTTGGCCAACATGCAGAGGGGGAGAGGCTGTTCACATACAGGAGGAGCTCTTTATTGATTAAAACACTTAAAGTTGTTCAGAGGTTCTCAACTAGAGCAAGAGGCTCGCGAGCTTCATCGTCCGCTCACGCCCAGAGCTCGCCTTCGTCTCTTTCACGAGACCTTCGGCCCTCAGCGCTGCTTCCGTGCTCCCCGTGTTGCTTCCCAACCTCATGAGGCGGGCCTCGAGCTGTGACCTTCTCGGCATGAAGCATGTGTCTCTGCCCCTCCGCGCTAATCCGCTCCCTCCATCGCGTGCTCCGCCCATGGCTCCGTGCACCGCAAGGGCTGTACCTAGCAGCAGCATGGCCTTAGATCTCCATGAGGAGCTGCACCCCTCGAAAGCGCCGTCAGCCTGAAGCGGCTGATCCGGACAGCAGATAGAAGGCATCCATGCCACGTCAAGGTCTAGCCTCATCCACCCCCTTTGAACTGACAGAGCAGATAGCCAAGACCACAGCCCGAGCGTCTCATGCTCCACTACCTCGAGCCCCAACCCGAAGCTTCCTTGAAGCATGTCGTCGAGGATTGGCAGCATCTCCTGCCCCGGTTTCCCTGCCGAGCTCAGTCTGCGATGCAGCGCTAGAGCGTTGTGCTCTCTAACCCCTTTACAAGAGGGGCTGGAAGGAATTGAGACCTTTGCGACGTCGAACGAGTCCGCTGGTCTTCTTGAACATCTTCTTGGGCAACCGATCTTGTTCTTGCACGAGGAGACTTGAGAGCTTCCTCGATGAGCTCTGGCCCTTGCCTTCTCTTTCTGGCAGGAGATCTTGACTGGATGCGGAACAACGCAGAGTTTCTCGTTGCTCGCAGGTGCTGAGCAAGTCCCATCCCTCTCAGTCTGGCTCGACTGATCCATTGTCTGCACGCTGGACATGGACGATTCGTTCGCCCTCCGATGCGCTGCGATATCTGCCTGGACGCCCATGGAAGCTGAGCCATGCACGTCAACTTCGTTTCTCCTGGTGAGGCGAGGAACAAGATCCTTCACAGTGCTGGCAGCATCTATGTAGCGCTCCCACCACGTCGTTCTCTGCTGCGTGACATCAGCGAGCTCCTCCTTCAGTGCCGATATCTCGTTTCTCCTCTCCTTCAGCAGACCATGAAGGTGCTCGCGTTCGTCAATGAGGATCTCGATTACACGGACTTGCCCGTTCCTCTCTTCCATGACCTTCCTGATTCTGCTTGACAGTCGTTGTTTGATACTCTTCTTGCAGTCCTCGTCTTGCTTGTTGTGAACATAATTCACTGCCGCCATGACTGCGGCGCTGGAGGCTACTCCTGCAGCAAAGGACACTAGCCCTGCGCAACCATAGTCACACAAAGTTAGCAAGGCATATTTCATCTCACCATCAAGGCCATTCGTGGCAAACGGCATGTCTTCGAGTGCAATCAGACAGGCCTTCGCTTCTCGCTTGTTCTCCTTCCCTTCCTCTCCCGCCCCCCTCCCACTTTTATCTCCACTCTCCCCTCGCCCCCCTGTATCTCAAACCGCACCCATACCCCCTGTATTTCCACCCAGAGAGCCTTTCGACCCCTGATTCTTGTACCACTACCCTCTCTGAAACCTATTTGTACCAAATTACCCCTCACTATACCTATTTGAGTACCCACTAATTCTCACACATTCTACCTGTACCCCACCATCAAGTACCCCACTCCCCATAAGTTTCCGACTACCCCGGAGATCTAAAAACTAATTGCTCGAGTTTCGATAGGAACCCCCACCCTACCTTGTTACCGGCGTCACCAGTAGAAAGAGGAGGGTACGGTCAGCCTCAGTCGTATCGATAGGTGTTAACTTATCAAATTATCTGAATCGTTGTGAAATCAAAACGTTTCACACTTTATGAAGGGGCGGTACGTGCATTTCTGAAGCAGGCTCGCCTCAAGGAGTTATGAAGGTCCCACCAGGCCATCTCTCCACCGAACTTCCGGGGCACACCCAAGGTCAGCGATTTACTAAGTGGCTGATTAATAGATTCACGGTGTCCTCAATCGCGGCAATCGCCTCCGGACCCCTCAGCCAGGGCACTGTCAGCGGCTCTGAGATCGGACGTGAGTCCCGCTTTGGACTCGGCAATCTCCTTACATGGCCGATGACTCAACGTAAACGTCTCAATATGATTACTGACTCAATAAGCCTTAATCTGTCCGACGGTACGCCGCTGCGACTCCGCGGGCTGCCGCGCGGCGTGTGGGCATGCGGCGCCGCGGGGCCCCCGGGACGCCCGGCATTCTGGCCGGCGCGCCGGGCGGGGGCCCTCGCGCCTCTCATCATCCGACCGTGACTGGCATCATCGGCGGGCCTAGCCCGGAGTCGGAGGCTCCTCACTGTCAGGCTGCCAGTGCGGCGGCCCGGCTGACTCGGACTGAGCCGCTCGCCGTCGGAGATCGGCGGACCGAGGCTCAAGCTGCTTCCCGGCTTGTACGGTCACTGTGATCGGACTCCGGGCTTCAACGACTGAGGCTTCAAGGCTCATCATCATACTTTGAAGCCTGGCACACGGGTCACCCGGTTGCAAGCCTTGAAGCAGCCTACGGCTTGATAGTATTTAAGTTTGATTAAAGAAGCTCCCCGTGGGTTGTTATCAACATCACAATCTGACACTGACAGCGACAAGAGTGAATTCCCTGTTGCCAAACACAAGGGAGAACAGCACCACCCAGCTGTTACGACGATGATCCTTATGTAGTCAGAAGGAGGAAGCAGGGATAGGGTCTCCTCGGAAGATGACTAAGTCATTTAGACTGTTCTGAAGCTGGACATTTGCCATAACCCACAGATGTGTGTGAGAGGAGATGTCTTGTATCTCCATCAAAACAGTAAGCTAACAGAATAATTATGTTCTTTAGATATTTCACAAGGAGATCTCTTCCTCCCAGCTCGAGCTGCCTCATCACCCCTGCTGTGAACATGGGGCCCCTTGTCATTGCTACCCCGCTCGCCTTCCATCCTTCATGGCACCTTGCTCGATCTCCAGCTGTCTGTCTCTGTCTTGATGTTTCTCCTACGCTAGATCCTTCTCTCACATCGCTTACCCGAACGTCTTACAGTAGCGACAGCAAAGATCAGAACCTCGAGTACCTCATCGTACTTGTTCGGTTCCAACTCGTCAAATTTCGGCAGCTTGTTGGGCGTGTCCTGCCAGTTCCACTCGATGTCTTCCAGCTGACCCATCAGAAGGAACTTCCGCCAGATCTCACGAAGCTATGGCAAGCAAGGAAGTGCTTCATCCTCGCGAAACTCCGTGTCCTCGAACAAGCCCTCTTCTCGGTTCCTTGTACAGCGCCGCATGCTCACTGCGTGAATCCCCCGAGCTCGGGTCTGCAGGGCTTGTGCTCGCTCACTCCATCTCTCTGTCGTATGCACATGGAGGCTGTAGCGCTCGAGGACGTTGTCGCCGACTTTGAAGACGTACATTCTCTGATTCAAGCTCTCCTCCCAGCAGTCCTTGTAGGGGAAGTCAACCACGCTTGAGAGGATGACTTGTCTTGCTCTGAAGCTCGATACTGACAGCCTCCAGGAATCTTCAGGTTTTGATTCGGGGGGAGCTCTTAAAGCCTTTTAACAGAAGCTTCTATTGCTGCCATCCTAGCTTCTCCTGCTCCAAGTGTTCCTTGCCGGCTGTCGGGTGTGCGTATATAGGGCTGAAAGGAGAGGAAGAAGCGCTTGTGAGGAGGGGAGAGCGTGCAAGGAGGATAGGAAGAGAAGAGAATGGCGGGAAATCCCGCTCGTTCCCTATTCATCGGGAGCTAACCTGATTGGGAGTTGAGTTACACAGATCTGTGTTACAAAGACTTTTCAAGACCCTTCAAACAGCAGCTGCAAAGTCGTTCCCTGCCGTTTGTCCTGTAGGATGATGGTATCGCACCTCTGCCCTTCCTCGAGCCTCGTCTGCACATGATCGAGGGACTGTCGGGACCAGGGCGGAAGGACAGCTGAGCCCTCGTCTTGTGGCTCGGCATCATCCGACTTGTACAAGGTTTGCATGACGATCTCCGAGGAGCCGAAGTTGACAAGAGAGACAGTGACAACAAAGTCCTCAGTGACCTTGTACCTGCGGAAAGCCTCTCCCACCTCCACTGCCCTCAGTCGCCTGTTTTCCACCTCGTCCTCGTCGCTCTCTTCTACGATCACTTGCAGGACGTAGGGACTTTTCCCGCAAAAGTCATGCAGCTCTTCGAGGGTGAGTTTGGCCCAGTCCTTATCGCTGCTGGACGATGCCGTCTGAACCGATCTCATGCCGCGCGTGGCTACACGAGGTCTGCCTGAAGAGTTGCTCTTGATCATTACGCACTTCTCCTGCTGTGCCTTGTCAAGTTTCTTCTCGTCGAGGATAAACATGCGGAGGATTGAAAAAACGTCGTGCTGCTCCTGCAGAAGGTCGGGTGTGCGTATATAGGGCTGAAACGATCCTCCTCCTCCTCCTCCTCCCTCATGTCTTCTCGTGTCCCAGACTGACTGAACGATCGGCGAGGAGGGAGAGGTGAGCTTTGACATCTTCTCTGCTTGCACCTGTTGGTATGCTTGTTGTGAGAGATGAAAATGAACTAGTTGAACTTCACCTGCTGGTCAGTCTCTATCCCTGCTTCAGCACCTTTTTGGGCATGAATGATCAAATGCATTAAAGATACAAACAGGGGTGGAGGCGAAAGAAAGGAAAAAACAAAAGAGGAACAAGGAGAAAGTGATGATTCAAAAGCACGAAGAGATACCTGCATTGTCGTCATCGTGCTCGCATTTCTCCTCAGTCTGTCTCTCCCCCTTCACCCCGGCTCCAGATTCTCCCTCTGTTTGCAAGCTCGTCTCTCCCTCTGCTTCTTCAAGATGCTCCCAGGGCGTCTTGCTGATCTTCTTCTTCTCATCGACCGATTCAAACTGGTTTGCAAACGACAAGACATCCAGAAACGACAGCAGACCCTGCTCGACCCGATGGTTCACGATCATCACCATCCCTTCCTTGAGCGCTCGAGTGATGGCTCGGTACAGCAGCGATCGATGCAGGTTGAGGTCCGCGTCCCTCTCCTCCTCGTCCAGACCGACTGCGATCACAACCTTGCTCTCCATCCCGTCGAAGTTCTCGACCGTGTCAAAGATGATGCACTGGTCGTCACTCTCGTCCTCCCTGCCTCGAGTCGTCTTCCATGCATCCACCGCGGCAATCAGCTTGAAGCTCGAAGCTAAGGCAGAGTCCTTGTCGAGGTAGTCTTGCAGTAGTTGTTTCAAGTTGAGCTGGACAAGCCTCTCATGGACGAGTATCGCGATCTTCCTGTCCAGGTTCTCCGGGTACTCCACCATCACCTCTCTCATTGCATCCACGATGCGAGGAGCGTACTCGCGTGCTTGGTTGTCACTGGAGCCCAGCGAGAAGATGTACGGCTTGACAGGTCGACCAGCAGCCTTGTGATGGCAAGACACCTCGTCGGCTGAGATCCCTTTCTGAAACAGCAACGACGCTGTCATCGTCCTGTTGCTGTTTCTCACGACTTCAGTCAGGTACACATCGTCAAGCCCTTGAGGATAGGAGATGTTTGTAACAACAGCTTGCGAGCTGTCTGACATCAGCATCATCCTCGCCTTGTCGTACCTCTTCAGCTCGATGTAGTCTCGCGCTTCTCGATCGCAGTACACATGATGCGCCTGGTCGATCACTACAAACTTGTACTTCGACTCATACTCATTCAAGATCTCCACTTGCTTCTCCTGCCTCCTCAGCTCTCCTCCCTCCTCCGTCATCCAGAACGGACCGTCCCATCCTCCCTCCCTGCGGAAGGAGAAGAAGATCCGACCGAACACACCTTCATCCACCAGCTTCCACCTCGCCATCAAGCCCGCCCAGTGCGCGATGAAGAAGACGAAGGCTTCCGAGCGGAGGAGGAAGAGGACGGAGCAGCCCCTGTCCTTCTCCAGCTCTCTCAGCATCATGTGAAGCGCCATGAACGTCTTCCCCGTCCCTGCTGGACCTCGCAGGTGGACTCCTCGCCTCCTCTCTATCGCCTCCTCGCACAGCTTGGCCTTCTCCTTCTGATGAGCGGTCAGCATGCTCCTCCCGTCTTCCTCCAGCAGCCCCCCGGCTCTCCTCGCAGGCCCCATGAAGAGCAGCAGGCGACCGGGAAGACGAGAAAGCACGCGGAGGTTCGACCGGATCTCGCGCAGACGCTGAGACGAGATCTTCTGGAGTGCGAAGGGCTCGGAGGAGCTGGAGGCAAGCAAGGAGAAGCCTTGGAACAGAGAGGGTAGGCTCGACACGGGCTTGCCCTCCCTCGTCATCTCCGCCGTCTTCTCTCGCTTGTACGTCTCGAGGTACTCGAACAAGATGAGCGAAGCAATCTTCTCCATTCTCATGTAGCAGACATAGCTTCCAGTCTCGATCACGTTGGTGATGATCTCGATCGCCTCGGCTTGGGACCATAGAAACTTGTTCATTCTCGCCAAGATCTTCCCCACGTCTTCCTTGTTTACATCCCAATCTTTCATCACACGCCGATGCCACGCTCGTCTGCAAGACTCTTTGTCTGGAAGACAAGCACTGACAAGCTCGTCCGTCAAGAAGACCACTGACGCAAACCTCTTCTTGCAGCCCAAATCCGCTAGCCTTTCTCTATTCCAGTACCTGTATTCCACATCTCCGTGCTCAAGTATCGTACCCAGCGTTTGCAGCAGCTTGTCTTGCGATGCAGACTGAGCGATGCAGCTATCCCACTTCTCCCTCCATTCCTCCCCCATTCTTGCGTCCTTCATCACCTTCAGCCACAGCAGCATGCACATCGTCCATTGCCCGCCACCTCCCCCACTCCCCCCCTCAGTCTCCATGACCTGCCTGCTGTCGTTGATGGTGATCTGAGGACTCCCTGAGAACCTGCCGAAGCCTTGCAGGAAACATGTCATGTGGATCTCGAAGTCTTCTTTGTTGCCTTCGTTCCTCGCGATGACTAGCTCGCTCTGGCATGCTTCGTCCTCAGAGTCGCTTCTATCACTCACATCCGATTCAGATATCGTGTCCGCTTCAGACAGATCGCTAGGAGAGCAAAGCTGTGCCGTGCGATCTGACAGCTCCCGCACTTTCTCCCTGACCACTCTCCAGAATTTCTTTTGCTGATGAGGGAGCAGTCGTGTCTCCGTCAGCACGTGAAGCGACTCTTCCGTCAGATCTTGGAGATCTTCTAGCTTCCAGTCTTCGATGTAGAGCTCTTCGCAGAGTCGTCGAGCAATCTTGGTAAACCCCTGCTCCTTGAAGAACCGCACCATCTCCGTATCTTCCGCTTTCTCTCTCCTAAGACAGAAAGCTGAAGCATCCCGACGACCATACAGCCTGTACCCCGATGAGCATCCTTCCGCCTGTTTCCAGGAGTTCAGCAAGGATTGTCCTTGGAAGAGTTTGCCATACAATGTTTGTGCAAAGCTGATGGCAAACTGGTCAATTAGGTCTCCTTTGTGTCCAATGGCAAAGTCGACGACCTTCGCCAGCTTTCTCGCATGCTCGTCCGAGTAGCATGCGTTGAGCACCACAAGCTGCACCTCAGCTGCTCCTGACCTCCTCGCCTCCTCGTTGTGAGCTTGCAGAGCGTTCATGATGGTTTCAGGCACGATATTCTGTCGGAAGAGCTTGATCGCTTCTGGATCTGAGTGACAGCTGAAGTGAAGAATCAGAGGCTGGCGCTTGATTTCCTTCATAACATCTCCCCATGTCGAGGAGTAAGTCCTTGACAGGTTGTTGGCATCCGTAGCGCTCAGAATGTCATGGATGGAGTTGTACTCATCTTTGAGGTTCAAGCCGGGATCGTTTGGCCCGGCATGGACGTCTACGGGTACGAAGAGGAGCCGGTGGGGGTAGGGAGGAGTGTCAGGCTTGGGGTAGTCGGGCCAGTGGACCTCGTCGTCTCTCCCTCCTCCATCTTTGCCCTTGGGTACCTCGGATATGGCAGCATTTGTCTCGATCTTACACTCAGGTGGGAAATACAATTCCAACTCCTGAATCGTCTCCCGACTCCCGCGAATCCTCTTGTTCGTTTGAGACATGGATTGGGCCTCTAGGATTGGCACATTCCTAAAAATATTGTCTTGTGCCAACGCGAGAAGTTTTCTGATCCGCTCATAGATTAGCTTGGATTTAGGTTTATAGGCATCAGCTCTTGGAATTTGAGATGGATTTGACCATTTCCACTTGATATCGTCTTGGACACGAAGACCTTCATTGAAATAGTATGACTTCCAGCTTTGTTTGAGTTGTTCGTTGTAAGGAACAAGAGTCTCACCAGACTTCATTTGCCGCCATCCTCCTGTAGACTTCTCGAACAATGCAAGCCGCATGTTCACCGAAGTGAGCTCAGCTGCTCGTTCTTTAGCCGGAATTGGTAGTCTTTGAGACCATCTCATGAAGGTGTGTCCATGTAAGACAAATCGCTTGTCCAAATCCCCATTGATCTTGAAAAACCATGCTCTTTCGAGTAATCCATCATCCAACCTCAAACCATTTTTTCCTGACATGTCTCGAAATGGAAAATCGACGACAACAGTAGCTGAAATGTTGGTTTTATGCTGATCAGAATCAATGAGGTCACAAATTTCCTCCCATCTGGCATCTATTTCTTTCTTGTCAATATGCGTTGAGCCGCGACGGTGAAGATGATTGGCGTCATCTTCGTCTTCTGAATCGACGCCTCCATCAACGAACAGCAAGGAAATCTCATCCTGAAATCGATCCAGGGACATAGCGGCTGGCTACGAATGATGCCTCCTCGCACTCCCAGCACTGAGATAAACAAAGCAAGAGAACAAGCGATATCCTGTACTAGTGTAGCTGGGAAAGGGGAAACAGTACCCCCACAGCAGGGAGAATGAGGAGGAGGTATGTTCGTTAGCCAGCGGGCACAATCTTCTATCTCCGTCAGGAGGAGGGAAAGGAGGACATGGATAGATGGAGGGAGAGGAGGACAAGGAGGAAGGAGGAAAGAGAAACAGGAGGTACAAGGTGGAAGGAGCAGGAGCAGGAGAAGGTGCAGCAGGAGGCCTGATTTTCAGTCAGCGAGCATCTCCAGCTCTAGACTAGCTGAGAAGAAGAGCAGGGCAGCTGAAGTCACAGTGTGGCAGCTGAAGTCACAGTGTACATGTCTGACGGATCTTCTCCTGCTGACATGCCTGTAGGGGCCTGAGGAAGAGGAGGTAGGAGGAGGAGAGGACTCTTCGCCATTCCCAGCAGGTCAGTGCTGAATCTTGTTGTTGAATACTCACCTTAAAATTTCAATGATCAATTTGTTATTTGAAGTCATTTTGGTCTTACGTAAGTTTCAAATCACAAAAGCGACATTTCAATATTTACTGGTTCATTTCAAATATCTTTTTGAATCGAAGCCTCGCCGCCGGGACGAGTCCCGGGCCGGCCCGGGGCCCGGCGTCCGATCCGCTGGAGTGACTCTGAGCAGTGCCACTGAGTACTGGCCCGGGGCAGCCGTATTAGGCTGCTATGTCCGACCCCGCCGCCGCGACCGTGAGTCCGATCCGGGACTCCGGGACGGCCGCGCCCCCGGCGGCGCCGGCCGCCGTCACGGCCGGGCCCGCGCCGCCGCCAGTGCTGCCAGCCCGGCGCTCCGGTGGGCCCCCGTTCGCTATGGAAGGTTACGACGGTTACAAAGCATTCCTGGAGGACGAAGATGGCGGAGTCAAGCGCGTGGAGCGAGGTGGGGACGAGGAGCCGACAGTGGTGAGGAGCGATGCGACCATGAGGAGCGAAGCAAGCCTGAAGCATCTGTGAGCCTCCTCTCGACACCCTAAGAGGACAGCCATGGCTCTCCAGAGATGATGCCGTGCTAAGCGTTCTGCGCTCGAGTGTGATACCACGCGATCCCACGAGCGAGGAACGTGGTGAGGGAGATGGTCTTCGATACAGAATGCATGCTGACTGACCCCGTGTCTATGACTGAGCGATATGAGAGACAGAGGGAGGAGTCTAGAAGGCAGCGCCACGTGCATATCGACAAGAGGTTCGACAAGCTTGAAGAGAAGGAAACTGTAGGGGCCGCCTGCAGGGTGTGCGAAGCTGCCATTCACGTCAGCGAGAGGGAAGCGATGACAGCCCTTGACGAGAACGGAGGGGACGAGGCGAAAGCGATCGAAGACCTGATGGATTACGAATACTTGCAGCGGATCAGGAAGAAAGTCTGTGAGGGGGCCAAGGTAGAAACGGGCAAGCCGATCTCGCCCAAGGATCGAAAGCTCAACGGCAGGGCTTCAAGGAAAGCATCTGACAAGTGCGTACCTCAACGTGAATGTCCTCCTCTCCCTCCACTGGATGCGGTGGATACCACAGGATGGAGCGCAGAGCGGTTGACTGCGTACGGGAGGGTACAGGAGCTGCCCAACCTCTACTTGTACTCGTATCCTGCTCCTGGCAAGACTCAGCGACACGGAGCATGGTCTCCTCAAGAGCATGAGCGCTTCATGATGCAGTCAGAAGCCTTCGGGGGTTGGGATAAACTCAACAGCCCGCAAACACAGTGGGGTATCTTTGCCTTGGGGGTGGAGAGCAGGGTTGGGTATCAGTGCAGCAACTATTACATCTACTTGAACAAGCGAAGGGGAGAGAGGAAGCGACGCGATACAGCATGATCACCTTGTAATTGTGATGTACGTGTGTGCAACCAGCCAGGGGTGAACCCGTCACCAAAAGTTCAAGATCTTTCAGTTTATAAATAAAGATAAAATAACGCTTCCAAGAAAATTTCAATCTACAACAGAGCTTTCCTCTAATCAGTGCATCCTGCCCCTCTCCTCCGTTCTGTCTCTCGCCCCCGATCCTCAGAAGACATCAACGTCATCCCAGCCTCCCGCGTTCTCATGGCAAGTGTTCATCGGAGTGGAGATGCCCCGTGACGGCGTGCAGGCGAAGTTCTTTGACGGAGTTCCGATGGCGCGAGCAGGGGTGGGCGGCATGCCGGAGAGGCTCTGGCGGTGGTCGATGGAAGACATCCTCAGGTCCAGCGAGAAGACTTTCTGCTCCAGAGTCTCAAGCCGCTCCCTTGCCTGCTCGCTGAACCCGGATACCATCTCGATCAGCTGGGTCTGCTGCTGGGTGATGCGATCGAAGTGCACCAGCAACTGGTCCCATGCCTCCTTGGACGGGACGTACCCCTGCGCTGGCGCCGCGCTTCCCCACGTCGCGCTCAGCACGTTGGCAGGCTTGGCACGCGTGTTCTGCTCCATGCTCATGTCGGGCTTGCTGAGCTCGGCCTTGATGGAAGAAGCCTGAATGCTCTGGAGAGGGGTCCTGCTGGAGCGGCTCAGAGACAAGTCTTCCATGCTGGCCTGAGGGAAGGGATCCTGATTCTCCAGATCGTCTGCCTCGGCTACATCCCAATCGTCATCCTTCTTGCTCCCTCCTCCATCTCTGGACAGGCCCTCGATCTTGGAGATTTGCTGCAGAGCCTGGGCGGCGACTTCTCGAACTGGCGGCTGCCTGTCGTACCTGCACTTGTCGAGGAGCTCAAAGATGCTGTTCTTGTAGTCCATGATCTGTGCTGGCTCGTACCTCGTGAACATGGCTTCCAGCGTCTCGATCGCAGATTTCCTCGTGTTCCAGTCCTGCGAGCTGCAGGAGGCTCGAATCCTTGCGAAGTACAGGGGCATGAACGGGAGGAGGCCGTCGGGGCAGACCTCGATCAGGTTGGCGATGGCGATCAGCAGCTGCGGCTTGCCTTGGAACTGGTTGTTGTCCATCAGAGCTAGGATCCTCTTCGACAGCTTCTCGAGGTGGGGGTGAAGCTGGCTCCCGCAGTTGAAGATGACGTGGGCAAAGGCAAGCGAACAGCCCTGCTGGGCGTTGGGGTCGGCAGACTCGAGCGACTGGAGGATGGGGCGGAAGAAGAGCCCGAGGGTGGGAGCGTCGTTCATGGTGGAGCTGTCCATGTCCATGGTCTCCTCCAGCTTCCTCTCGAACGGTTCGCTGGAATTGAGCAGCCGGGAGAGTTCGCCGACGGTTTCAGCACAAGCTTCCCGCACGTTTGCATCCGTGTCCCTCATCTTCTTGCACAGGAAGGAGACGATTCTGCCGAGGCTTCCCTGGATCATGTTGAAGTGAAGCTTGGCGACCGTGGCAAAGAGGCGAGCTCCTTGAGCACGAGCCCAGGCACTCTTGCCGCCGTCAAACTCGAAGAGGAGCGACAGGATGGAGCTCACGAACTCAGGCTTGAGATCGTCACAGATCTTGTGGAACTCAGCAAGACCGTTGCTCTGTGTGTCTCTATCCACCAGCTTCGACAGAGCCTTCCCTGCTTTGAGCTTCAACTCCTGCTTCATGGATTCCAGCATCGCCTTTTTCTTGGCGTCCCCTGCCGCTCTTCCTCGTGGTGTGACACCCTCTGTCATGTCAAACTCCATCTTCCAATTTCCTTTTTCCGACATCTCGGAATATCGACGTGCGGCCAGATGTCCTGCATATTTCATCATGAGAAACACTGACAAATTTCTGTTCGAAAAACCAAATACATGCCTGACACTTCCTGTCTTGTCAACCTTCATGATCTTTGCTAGAGCATACACATCACTACTCTAACATCTTCTGATCTTGATGTTTCTTGATTGAATATCCACTTTTCGCTTCAACATTTCTCCTCCTGCAGCTTTCACTTACCATCGCAGATCCCCTTGCTATATGTACGTCGTCCTATCACTGCTCTCCTTCTTGGTCTTTGGACTCTGCTACACTCTCCTTCACTTCTCCTCTCATTCTCTCTAGTCCTCGCTCTTCTTGGTTGTCTGATCTCCTCTGGACTTCCCTCTCTTCTCCTCTCCCGGCTCTCCTTGTGTTCCCCCCCTCAAGCATTTTCAAGTTTTTGAAATCCTTCCGTTTGAAATTCGCTGGTACCCCGTTACTGGTCTCACCCCCACCCCCCACATGACTTAAGGACCCCGTAATATAAAATGAAGCACCCGTATGAAGAAGCACCCGTATGTCGTATGAAGTACCCTACCCCGTATAAACCCTAGCTTGTGGATTGATACCGCCATGATGAGCAGCAGCAGCAGCAGCAGCAAGAGAAGGAGAATGTCCGGCAGGGATGATGATGAAGATGCAAGTGGAGATGAAGTGGTGGTAGAAGTAATGTTTTGATTAGATTGATAAGCAGCGATTTGAAGTATCCAAAGCGTTTGTCATGGATAGAGATAATGATGAACTGTGTGTCAAGGAGGATAACAATATGATGATATTGCAAGGTTGAGGATGAAAGGAGGTATGGAACTCAAGATGTGCTGTATTCAGCGATTCACAGTGCTATGAGTCTAATGTAGCCTGAAAAATTATCTCGATTAACGCAATTTAGCTGCAACAAGATGGAAGCAATTCGGCATATGCCCTTGTAAGATACATCAATACCTGCGACCGTGATCAAACTTGACGATGGAATTTGTGAGAATGAGTAACACAGGTTTGACCCGAGCAAGTCAGTGTCATGATTTGCAGGTTGTACAGTAAAGAGAGAGTTGAGAACATGAAAGAAGTTTGGTTGTTTCTTTTCATTTCCTCCTCAACTTGTGGAAATGCCCTTTGTGCCTCTTCCTCTCTGCCTCCTTGTTGACCCTGCGGCTCTCCATCCTCAATCGATCTTCAAGTCTTCGCTGTTTCGTTATCTTGTAGAGCTGTTCAGCAGTTGACATGTCAGAAATGAAATGCATCGAAAGATCATCGTGTTCATCGCTTCACGACATCTCAACCCTGCCGACTTACCGCGGTGTTTCGCCTTGTCTTGTCAACGTTTCTCCGTGATCGCTTGATCGTCTTGGGCTTCTTCTCATCATGTCAAGTCAACATGTACCCATCCTCCTCTCTCACTCTCACCTTGTTGTTCCGCCCTGTCCGACAATTTTCCATCCTCTCCGCCTTCGTCTGTTTCCTACGAGACGCTGCCAGGAGAGCATCTCCAGAGAGCCTGTGTTCGTTATCAGCCATTCAGCTTTCCTTCCCCTCCCTCTCCGCTCCTTCCTCCTCCATCTTCTCCTTCTTCTCCTCCTCCTTCTTCTCCTCGTCCTCTATCTTCTCCTCCTCCATCTTCTCGTCCTCCATGGTACCTCGTGTTGAAATCATCGTCCTGCTCTCCTCGGGCTGTTCTGATCTTTTCGAAGTCCTGAGAGATCAGCTTGAGGGGAAGAAACAAAGAGCAGGGAGGGGAGGAAACCAAGAGTTGTGGGGAGAAGGAGCTTCGAAGAGCGGCGAGGGCAAGCGAGAGGAAGTGGAAGCTACCTCAGGCGTGAGGATTCTTCGAGCTTCGATCTTCTTGTTCTTCATCTTCACAGAGTTAACTGCAACCTTGTCACTTTGAGATGAACATCACATGCATACAAAGATGATCATCCGAGGGATCCGCCAGCACACAATCTCAACAGCACCAGCACCACAACTTTCTCTACCCCCTCCCCCCTCCTCCTCCTCTTCCACGTCTCCCTTCCCCTCCTGCTCTGTAATATTAATCATCATTTCACCTTTGGGTTCGCGTTCCTCGTTCTCTCCCTCGTCCTCGTCATCTTCCTCGTCTTCCTCGTCCTCCCCCGAGCTTTCCTCCAAGTAATCTCCATCCCCCTCTTCTGGTTCATCAGAGTCCACGACGATCTCGGAGCTCTTGTCGCTGGAGATGAGCTCTTCAGCAGCATCGCAATCCATCACGTTGAACAACGACGACACTGCCCCGTCAGTCTGAACACCCTCGACCGATCCCTTGCCCTGTCCTCCTCTACCCTTTCGATTTTCGTCTCCTCTTCCTTTCTCTTCCTTTTCTTTTCCTCTTCCTCCTCCTCTTCACTTGTTCCTCCCATGTACACAAGACTGTGCGCCCTCGAACCGATTGGATATCCCCTCGAAACCCCCTCTGCTTTCCCATCTCAGTTGTCAGACTTGACTCTTCAATGTGCAAACCTGAAAATCGTACATCGCAAGTTTTCCTGCTTGGATCGAGCCTGGTGATTTCCTGTAAAGAGAGTCAGTCTTGGGTCTCTGAACTCGCAGCTTTTCAAGTAATTACTCCAATTCTGTCTTCTCCCTCTTCCCAAACCTCTCGCACTTTCATCCCGACCTTTGCAAACAAGAAGACATTCTGCGGTGGAGTAAGCGAAATCGCAAGCCTTTGGATGATATCTCACATCATTGTTGGAGGAGGACATGTTGAGCTTGCGATCTAGAGTGACAAGAGCTTTTGAGTAGAATCTCGACTCTTTGATACGCTTCAATCGTTCGCTCCTGACGTGTTCCAACGAAACGTTGACGTGCTTTTTCCCAAAAGCTTTCTCCAAGAGATTCTTCGTGAAAGATGCAACAGTGAAAGTGAAGTTCGAAGGTGATGCTGGAAAGAGGAAGTAAGATGAAGAGGATTAGCGGTGATGAACGATACGTGTCGACGATGTCGGTGTTGAATTCGATGTCTTCCGAAGAAACAGATCTCTGAACGTGCCGACTGTTTGCCCTGCATTGTCACGGTCATCTAATGACCACATTCTACGGCAATCCTTACTCATCCTTTGTCGACCAAACAGGTTCCGCAAACTCGCAAACTGCTGATGCGTAAACCTTCAATCGCAAGATTCATCTCAACAGACTGATTGGTTGGCTGGCTTGTAGATGATTGATCTTTGATCATCCTACCAGTAATTCAGCATTTTCCTGCCTCCTTCATAACGCAACCAACCCTGTTGATATTCATTTCATTGCGAGCTGACGCGACGTCCAAGTGAGAAATTTTTCTGACTTTCTGATTGCAAGAAATTAGGCGCATTATCATTCAAGAAGTTGACAGACAGCATTCGACGGAGCTTCCGCGCTCCTCTTGGATCTCCCGAGTTGTTGTCCCCTCCTCTCTCTCCTCCTCCTCCTCCTCCTCCTCCTCCTCCTGAGAGAACTGCGAGCTCATTTCCAGGTCTTTCACTGGCTCCTCCTTCTTCTCCACCCTTGCTTCTCTCCCCCGCCTCCCCTTCCCTTCCCCCCCCCCATCATTCTCTCCATTCCCTCCCTCTTCGTCCTCGTCCTCGAGAATTTCAATCCCGTCGATCCTTGTCTGCCCTCGAACTTCGCCATATTTCGGAGGGCCTTTCTTGTTGAACGACTTTCCTCTGCCACGGTCTTGTTACCGTCACAGCATCGGCAAAGCAATCAACTCAAATACATCAACAGGAGCGACAGCAAATGCAACAAGGAAGAAGGAAAGAAATCAGCACGGAAAGGTATCGAATCTCCACCTGTCCTTCTTGCGCAGCAGACCTGGATTCACCTCCCGAAAGAGCTTCAGAATGCTCCGAGCTGCGTTCACAACCGACTTCTCTCTGTCAAAGCCGTCAGTCAGCCTCTTCTTCTGCCTCCTCCTCCTCCTCCTCCTCCTCCTCCTCCTCCTCCTCCTCCTCCTCCTCCGTGTCTTCCTCCTTCTCTTCCTCATCCTACTTCTCTTTGTTGTAATCAACCAAGTCCGCCAGCAAGTCCGAATCCATCCCCAGAGGTTGTCGCTTGCAAATCTCACTGATCATGATAAAGTTAGCTCATTTCACAAGAAGTGTCCACTCTATCATTTAACGTTTGACGACTTTCGTATTTCAAAATACTAAAACTCTTTCCACCAAACTTTCTAGCATTGAAAGGAGGATCATTTCTATGCTGTCTGATAGATGAAATGACTATAAGGTATAATATCCTTGAATTAACAATCATGTTCTGTCCATACTTGCAGGGAATGCCCTATGTCCCCTTATTCTCTTACCGAATCGCATTAAGTCCTATCGCAATCGAAGTCATCTGTTTAAGCAATCAGTGCTGCGAAGAATCGTCTTTATTCACCTTCGATTGATCATGAATAAAATTCGACGCAATCGTCTTCAGGAGGGTAGAAATCGTCTCGGGCGGGGTAAGGCTCTGCCTTTCATGTCAGATTCGGCAGACATGAATGTAAACACCAAGAATTCACTGTTGACATCAGATCTGTGGCCAATACCAGAATGATGTCAACGGTGTACTCTGACGTCAACAGTGGCCAATAAAACAAGAGACATCTACACAGTCAAAGCAGCTTTCCACCAGGAGCTTCTACCAGGAGCTCTTTTACCGCTGCTCTAGCCTATCTCTGTACTGCCTCTTTCACCTTAACTCACCGTGACGCTCTGAGCGATGATTGCCAGCACTTTATGCAGCTCCTCTTGGCTGGGTTGGAGGAAGCGAGACATGAAGTCGTAGAAGTCAAGGAGGATGAGCTGGTGCACTGACATAATCCGCGAGAGCAGATCCAATATCAACAACTTCTCATCGAACCTGACCATCGAACAAGACAAAGAGAGAGTGAGGGGGGCCGAAAGAACTTCATCATCATCACTTGAGAGCGGTCTTCCAAGTCTTTATCATCTGCAGGAGTTTCTCCGCAAACGACTGAAGAAAGCTGTCAGAGGGCAGCGAGCATGACCAGCGAGGTTCAACGAAAGGGAAGTGATGGAGAGCTAAAGATGCAAGTGGTGATGGTGGAGATTGCCGACGAGATCTGTACCTGTGGGTCGTGCAGCTGCTCGATGACTGTGAAGCCGTTGTTGATCTTCTTCTTTTTGCTGTATCACCGTCATGTCAATGCTGAGTCGCCTCTCTTGGTCTCACCGCCTTCCTTCTCTCATGATTCGCATGTCTTCTTTGTGCTGTTCCGAGAAGGCTCTTTCCACCACTGGTGTGAGTTGACGAAAAGCGATCAATGCCGCATCTCACTTCCTCAGTTTCTTCTTCTTCCTCTTGCTCGCGAGCAGCAGGTGCGTCGGTTTGATCCGCTTGCGCTTCTCTTTCTCGTCAGGGATGTGTATTCCAAAGTCATCTGCAACAACCTCTTCACCGGCTGGAAACAACCAGCCTCCCAGCTCCTTCCTCCTTTCTCACCAAAGTCATCTTCTTCCGGGTTGTAAACGTCAGAGTTGAGGAGGAAATGAATCGCTGCGGACCTCACAGATTTCTGCCTGCTGAAGCAAGCGGCTCCTATCATATTGATCGCATACGCATCGTTCCACATCCCCCTCTGATGCAGCTCGACCATCATCTTGATCGCAATCCTCCCTCCGCGAACATCCGTGCCATGGAGCAGGGGAAGCAGCAGCCTCTGCAGGTTCCTGTTGATCTCCTGGTTCACCTTGACGGCGTTCAGTCTCTTGATGGCGTTGAGACTGTTGGCGTACAGGAAGGTTCGAACTTTCTTGTCCGGCACGTAGAACATCCTGAAGAACACTCGGCACATCTCCACCACCGAGATCGCCTTCTGCGCTCCCGAGATGGTAGCCGCCTGCAGGAATTGGATCCGAAGCTGAGAGTTCATGCTCGTGTGGTTGCGGTCGATGATGGTGAGAAGTTGGATGGGGAAGTCCCCCAGCAGCTCGTGGTACTTTGGCGTGCAATGAGCCAGAAAAATTGTTAGCTCCCCCAGCTCCTGATGTCTCTCCCCCGTCGCCTCCTCCCACGCGGCCAAGAAACCATTCCATTTCTTCATCAGGGAGGTCACTTCAGGCAGATACCCCTCAGGATCTTTCTTGAGATGGTGGTGGAGGATCTGAAGCCGCTGTCCCAATGCTGTCGACTTTCCTCCTCGCAGCCGGAGCAAGCACGTGTTCTCCTTCACGGGATAATCTCTCAGTGTGCACGTGGGCACACAACATGCCACCAGCACGAGCGCGAGAGGAGAGATGCTGCCGATCAGGGACATCTGCATCGTGAGGTTGGAGCTTCGCGCTAGTGCCCTCGGAGACAGCTGCGAGTCCCAACGCCAAGATACCGACGGAGAGAATGTTGCATGGTCCTTTCCAACATTTTCACCTAGCAGACAGTCATACGCACCCGTGCGTTTCTCAACGTCATATTCGTCCTCAGCTTCTTCTTTGCCTGGTACTTCTGATCTAACGCTCTGGAAACTCATCGTTCTTGGCTTCATGATGAAAAACAGCTATATTTGAGACACCTGCTTCCGCATTCTCCCCTAATTCACAACCGAGAAGGGTTTTAGAGTTTAGGGTTCTAACTCCCCCCTGATGTCTTCCTTCTTCCTTCTTCCTTCTTCTCCCTCCTCATGTCTTCCTTCTTTCTTCTTCTCCTTCTCCCTTCCTCATCTCTACCTGCTCCAGTCATCCCCATCACCATCTCACCGGAATCATTTCCGAGCGTGCGGTCGCATTGATCCCCGGTTTTGATCGATTGAAACCATAAGGAAGACTTTATTCGATTACATTCCTTGAGAGGGACTCCGGGGCGGCCGGGCACTGCGGCAGGGGGGGCGCCGGCCGGCCCGGGCCACTCAGTGATCACTCTGATTGCCATTATGCCCCAGCACCGCCGCCAAGTCCCTCTGCCAGTCTTTTACTCAAAGTTAAGTTAGAAAATCAGTACGAGGACAATCAGGAGAGTACGGTCGAGGAGGCTTGACCCTGAGTCCTGAGTCACTGTCGCACAATGGGCCACACGGCACCGTTGAAACTTGAAACCCAAGCCTGCCAACCGTGCTGTTCCCCAAACTTAACTGATACCTTCACAGGCTTAACCGGGCAGTGCACGCAGGACCATTCCCTCACTGTACTACGGTAAACGAGTATCAGACCATCCGCACTGTGACACCGGGCCCGGCCGCTTCGGTGTGCCCCGGCGGCCCGCCGGGTGAAATGAAACAGTATTACTGAAAGTTATTCGGCACGGTTCGGAGAGGTCGGAGATCGGGTCTATGAAAGGTCAGCTTCTGATATGTCCTATGACCATCCTAAGAATTTACTATGACCATGATTGTATCATGTAGGCACCCCAAATGTGTACCCTCTAAGACCTCCTATGAGGATAGATACCAGCTTTCGCTGTAGAGGAGGGCCTAGGAATAGCCTAGGCGGTAGGATCTCCTAGGACGCAATAGCGCCCTATCCTCTGCGATGCCGTCTAAGAACCACTCGAAGAAGAAGTCAGACAACAAGCATGCCGACGAGCATGCCAAGGAGACGCCGACACCGGCTGCTCCTCAGAAGAGCAGCGAAGAGAGCTTCCATCTGGACGACGAGAAGATCCGCCAGGTCTTCAAGAAGTACGACAAAGACGGCAGCGGCTACCTGGAGTTCGACGAAGTCATGATCCTCGCAACCGATCTCTACGCCAAGTTCAACCCTGATGCTCCTCCGTGAGGCCATCTTGTCTGACCTTGCTGCACGCACTCACTTGCCTGTTGTAGCGTCACTGGGGACCAGCGTGAGGTCGTTGCTAAGAAACTGATGGAGAGGATTGACCAGAAGCACGGGAACGACGATGGGCGCCTCTCCTTTGATGAGTTCGTTCCTTGGTGAGGAAGGATCGTTGTCTTGCCTCGATCGCCTTCCATGACATGTGGATGGTGAAAAATAGGTATGCAACTGCGGCGGAGAAGTACTGGAAGATGACCCATACTTCCCCCAACGATACCCCGGCACCTAAGCCCAAGGCAGAGCCTGCAGCAGAGCCGCCAAAGGAGCGTGTGAAACTTGGGGCAGCCGCAGCCCCAACCTTGCCTGTGCCTCCACCAGCTGATACAAGCTCGCCCTCCGTCGCCGTCTCGTCTTCTTCAGCTTCGAGAAGCACCACCGGACCAGCAAACGGCTTCAACGCCAACTCCAAGCAGCCCACGGGAGATACCGTCAAGATGGAAGATGGAAGCACTTGGGTCACTTCCCTTGAGCAGGTGATGTTGAATCTTGCGTTCAAGAGATTGATCTTAGTTGTCCAGGCTGTTCAGGTCCTGTCAGAGGGAAAGACAAAGATTCTTGTCGCAAGAAGGATTGGGCTCAAGGATGCTGGCGCGAAAACGCTGGCTGATGCACTGAAGAAGAACAAGGGTTTGGAAGAGATCTACCTGTGCCAGAATGACATTGGTCCTGCCGGAGCTAAGGTATGATAGCTGTTCTCCTTCTTTGCGAATTCTTCAATTTCACCCCTGCTACATCGTCCTCTATGTGCTGTCTATGGCATTCGTGGACTTGTGTTCGTTTTGGACAATCTTCTTTACTGAGCGCAAGGTGCGCAACTGAAGTCCATTCCCTCAGGCTCTTGGCGAGGCCATCGGAGCGCACGGTTCTTTGAAGGAGGTCTACCTCGGGTACAACCAGATCTTGGATGAAGGTGCTCAGGGCCTGGCAGAAGCCGTGGCGTCGTGCAAGACCCTCAAGGTGATTGACATCGACTACAACGGGATCACCGGCGACATCCCACAGAAGGTCGCAGCCATCAACGCCTGCTGTGACTACTTCAACGGTGGAGAGAAGGCCAAAATCGTCACCTCGCTCAGCAAGATCATGTGCTGAGTAGGACCGCTGGCTTGAGTGATGCCAGGATGCAGTAGACGAGAGCTTAGTCTTTTATTGAATGAAGCTAGCGACAAATGAGCGAGCAGATGATAGATTTCTCTATCGTGGAACGATCAACAAGGATGCTCACACGCTGAATCAAACTCTTATCATCCGTAGATCAACCGGAAAACATCGTTGAAGCAATAGTATCCTTGACCCCCTGGCAAGGGAGCGAGTGTGAACACCTGTCACGTTAGACTCAGCACAAGTTTCTTTCATCTCTCAAGGAAGCAGGCTCACCTGGCTGAACTTCATTGGGTGCTCGGAACCATCCACCTTGAGATGGCCACAGACGAAGACTAGTATGCCTCCTCCGTTGGTTGGTTGATAGTCTGATGTGACGATCTCATGCTCCACAGTCTGGAACTGAAGACCGTTGAGCTTCTGAGAGATAGCTTCCACGCCCTGAAACTTTTCACCCTCGAATGTCAGCATAGAGTTGTCTTGGTAGAGACTTCGTATGCTTGCTCGGTTGGTATCAAACATCTTGTAGTAATGACCAACGAAAGCAGCCCCTACCTCCTGCATGGCTATCGTCACAAGAAGCAAGGATGAGTTTGTTCAGGACATTCCGACTCGTCCTCACATACCTCGAAGTTCGGGTTAAGGGAAGATCCGCCCCGCAAGCGCTGCAATGTTGGAGGGGCTTTTACATGCTCGTTCCATGGCCTTGGCGAGCTCAGCCGGAGCGAAGAGGCCGGTGCATAGCGTACTGACTCAGAGAGGGGGAGGAGGAGGAGGAGGGCGAGCACAAGGAGGCGATGGGGAGGCGAAGAGCGCGCGAGGAATAGAAACGCCATGTAGAACCCGCGGAAAGTAGGGAAGGGAAACGGCAAAGGGCTGGGAGGAGAGGTAGAGCAATTTCAATTAGAGTCCCAATTAATAAATGGGTGATGTATAGGGGTGAACGATCAGAGAAGGAGTGGGTCAGTGAGGAGATGAGGGTTATGGAACAGAGAACAAACGGGGAGTGACAAGGGAAAAATGGATTTCAGTAGAGAGCAGGGGGGAAGAGAGGAGGGAGAGGCGATGACAGAGGAAGGAGAGGAGAGAGAGAAGAGAGAGAAGAGAGAAGAGAGAAGAGAGAAGAGAGAGAAGAGAGAGAAGAGAGAAGAGAGAGAGAGAAGAGAGAAGAGAGAAGAGAGAGAGAGAGAGAAGAGAGAGAGGGGAGAATGATGAGGGAGGAGATCAGGTAACCTACGTAAGACACTGAAGCAAAGAGCCTTGAGGCGAAGGGTGTGAAGGCATGAAGATCTACTGCATTCTCCTCGATGCACTGCCATGGTCGAGCGGAGGAGAAGGAGCGCGGCATGCACGGGACAATACCGCGGGCGAGAGTTTGGCTGAGATCGCCAGGGCCAGGAGCCTTCGCCATGTCCACCAGGTGTCTACCGGGATGTTCACGACCACCACGTAAGATCGGAGTGCTCGACGCTCCTGACTCACTCCCGTGCTGCGCAGCTTGCTGTCGATGCTCACCGGCACGCTGCCATCCGACGTGGTGCCTGGAGGAGTCGGATACCTTGCGCACCACGAGGACAGATACTACGAATGGATGAAGGTGACGGGAATGGTTCCAGCCATGGCGTCTCATGCGACTCTTGCATGCAGGATCGCAAGATCCATCTCTTCCAGCACCTAATGGCGGCAGGATTCAAGATCAAGCTGCACAACCACCTTGACTTCATCCTCCGCATGCTCCTGGGGTATCGCTCCGACGACCCGCTGACCGAGTTCAGGACCGATAGCTCGGGGGAATGGTGGAACATTGAGCTGAGCAGCACGAACGTGAGGGAGGGCAGCTTCGATGCGAGCATGCAAACGTTCGAGGAGTTTGATGACGAGGAGCTGTGCGGGAGGTACTATGAGCTGGAGGAAGCATACATCCGCCAGCTGCAATCAAAGAGCTCCGAAACCAACACCTTCTTCTTCACGCAGCAGCAAGACTGGCATGACTCATGGTACACCAAGAGACTCTCTGCGATGAGGAGGTCGAGGAGGAGAACCTTGGAATGGCTGAAACTGTGGAACTTCGACGAACCGGATGCTGTCTTCTGGATCTTCAGCGATCATGGCTATCAGGTGAGACATGAGTTGCTGGTATGTGGAGCTCCACTACCACTAGCTAGGGGGAGGTAGACTTGACTAGAGTTGTCTTGCAAGCTTCAAACACCGTATATCTCACTCAGCTCAGGTGGAGACTGTGATATCGCCGAAAGACACTCTTACATGGATGCTGTTCAGAGACAACCGACCGCAGCCGGTGATTGTTTTGTGATGATAACGATCGTAATCCGCCTGAATTCCCTCAGATGCATCCTATGCGATCTGTCATCAGCAGCGTTGACTTCTATTCCACCATAATGTGCCTCGTAATCTTGTTGATCTCTGGACTGGAACGAAAAATTTTGATGTTTGTTTAGTTGGGGAAAACTGATCACCAGGACACTGAGGCATTGGTTCCCATCAACAAGGCTGCAAGCCTGTAAGTTGTAAGATACATTTGATGGAAATCAGATGGAAATGATGGAGTAGTTGATGACGAGGCTGTTGATGATTGTCACTTTTGCAGGGAACGAGTGTTCTTAGGAGAGGATTCGCGAGTGAAAGACAATGAGAAATTCTGTGAAGCTGCAGGTAACGAAGGGGGCGATGAGCGATTAGAATTCTCCTTCTCTCTCGCTTCTCAACATGTCAAGAAGACATTCTGAAGTAATCTTCTGATCGTGATTGTCCTTTCTCAATCTTCCAGTGGTATCGACCATCGTTGAGTGGGACGACCAACCCTCGATCAGTTATCCGGTGAAGAGCAAGCATGTCAAGGTTCCAATGATTAAACTCTGATATTTGTCTGGCAGATCACTATGTACCTTGCATGTTATGTTCGACATCTCAACACAATCAAGATCTTCAGGTTGTTGACCCTCCTCCAAGAGCTCGTTCCTGTTGTCGTAACTTCTTTCTCCTCACCCCTCTTTCAGATACCTCTTCCTGCACGAGAACCCTTACGCTGCTGAGAAGATTTCCCTGACTGACTTGCCAGATAAGGTGCTCACAACTTGACCCCCTCCCCCCCCAACTCACTTCCTCTTCCTCTCCCTCTCCCTCTCCCACTTCCTCTCCTCCTCCCTCCTCCCACTTCCTCTCCTTCTCCATCTCCCTCCTTCTCCCACTTCCTCTCGCCCTTTCCCTCACCCTCCGCCTCCGGCCCCCATTACCTCTCCTCCTCCATCTTTCTCCTCCTTCGGCTCTGACCATCTCATGCTGTTTCCTGCAGGATGGTTGTCGGGCGCGACTGTTAGGGAGCTTGAGGGAGAAGTTCTCGTGGGTCAAGAAAGAGGAACTTGAGCAAGCTATCCTTTCCTCCTCCTCCTCCTCCTCCTCCTCCTCCTCCTCTGCTCCTGCTCCTCGTGCCCCTTCTTTTGCGCCGAGCCTCCTCCTCCTCCCGAATGGGATGGTCGTACCAGCTTGTCCTCCGGTGAAACTATTTTGAGGCAATGAAGGGGCTGATGTTTTGGAGCAGGGGACGATCCAAAGATGAAGTCGAGGCGAGCAAGACCGAGGAGGAAGAGACGAGGGTGGGGAGAGGAGGGAGACTACGTGCCGGGAGGGGAGGAGGAGAGATGAGGACGAGGACGAGGACGAGGACGAGGACGAGGACGAGGACGGGGTTTCCTTCTATCAAGGGAGGAAGGCGACCTCAAACGAATCGACAGGATGGGATGGTGTAAAAACCAGAAACATCCTCTTCTTATCCTCCCCCCCCCCTTCCCCCCCCCTTCCTCCTCTTCTGCTCTTTCTCACACGCAAGATCGCGACTCTCGCATGCTCACCAGAGCTTCTCTTGTTGGACATTCTGAAAGGCATCTGTGAAATCATCAGCTCCTCCCTCCCTCCCTTCCTCCCTCCCTCCTTCCCTCCCTTCCTCCCTCCCTCCCTGAATCCCTCCCTCCCCCTGCCTCCTTCCTCGTCTTCGCTCTTCTCCCTCCTCTCGCTCTTTGTCATACCCGCGGGGGATTCTCGGGTCCTTGTCGACGTCGATAGGATGCTCTCCGAAGCTCCACTGGCACTCCTGGGTTCTGCGATGGAGTGAGGAAGGAGGAAGCAAAGAGAAGAAGAGGAAGGAGGAGAAGGGGAGCGGAAGAGGAAGGAGAGGAGGGGATGAGATGGGAGCGAAGGGAGATGCAGTGGGCGGAAGAGGGAGTAGGGAGGGAGGAAAGGAAGAGGGAGGGAGGGAGGGAGGGAGGGGAACAAGAGTCCTACTCGAAGTTTGGAGTGACAGTTAGTGGGAGTCCGAGTTCCTGTGGTAGGATGAGGAGGAGATGGCGCATGCTGACTTGACATGCCTGAGAGAAGAATTGCTGGGCTGGAAGTTTGCACTGGTTGATACACAGACTCTTACATCCAGACTCCTGTTGTCCTTGTCAGCTGTCCTGTCCTGTCCTGTCCGCTCCTCTCCTCTTCCCATTCTCTCCTCTCCTCTCCTCTCCTCTCCTCTCCTCTCCGCTCCGCTCCTGTCCTGTCCTGTCCTGTCCTGTCCCCTCTCCTGTCCTCCCATCTTCTCTCCCCTCCACAATCTTCCCCTCCCCTCACTTCTTCGCTATGTTCCACTCTTCTCTCCTCCTCTCTCACCTGAAGAAACTTGCATTTCTCCACCACCAGCCCCCCTAGCTGTCCGTCTTTTCTTCTGTTCGGTCGGCTCGGGCCCACCAGGAAACCAAAGAATGTCGGAGTGACAAACGACGTTAGCCATGCCGCCTGCCTCTCTTGTTAATGACTCCTCCTCCTCCCTCCTCCTTCCCACTCTCCTCCTCCTCCTCCTCCTCCCTCCTCCTTCCCTCCCTCCCTCCCTCCTCCTCCCTCCTCCCTCCTCCTCCTCCAATCCTTGTCCCCCCATTTCCCCAGCTTATCCTTTCTCCCTTTCTGCATTTTCCAGTCTCGTTCTCCTCCTTCCCACCCTCCTCCCTCCTCCCTCTTCCCGCCTCGCTCCTCCCTCTTCCTACCCACGGCCAGGGCCCATATTGTTTCCCCGCGATGATTCCGGACATGAACACCTACAGCATCATTACATCCTGATCCTCTCACTTCCTCCTCCCTCCTAAATGATTCATCTCCTCCTCTGTCTCTGATCCCCCATCCGCTCTCCCCCATCCTCGTCCTCGTCTTCGTCGTCCTCGTCCTCGTCCTCGTCCTCGTCCTCGTCCTCTTTCCTACCTTGTAGAATGGCGGCATGACGGGCGTCAGCAGCCCTGACAGCTCGTAAGTACCCCTCGACTCGCTCTGGGTGCACCTGCTAGCGTGTTGTACACCATCCGGTTCTGCGCCTCCGCCGTCTGACCAGGACGAAGGAGATACTCGCGCCCTTGCTCGAGAAGTCCGAGGATTCCCTTCACCGTGAATGTCAGGTCCTCCTCTCCTCTCCTCTCCTCTTCCATCCTCTCCTCTTCCATCCTCTCCTCTCCTCTCCTCTCCTCTCCTCTCCTCTCCTCTCCTCTCCTCTCCTCTCCTCTCCTCTCCTCTCCCACCTCTTTCTCGCTTTGAAACCCCGTCTCCTTCGCTACCAAACTCCGGAAGATGGACAGCAGAACTTTGTCGAGCGGGCTCTCAGTGTAAGTCACGTTGGGGAGGGAGCAGCTGGGGAAGAGCTCGGCCTCGTATGCCTCTCGATTTACAGCTCGAGACTTGTCCAGCAGGGAGATGTCAACTTTCTGGCAGCTGGAGTCAGCGGGGGAGGGAGGAGGAGATGGGAGGAGGGGAGGAAGGAGGAAACGGTAAGGAGGAGGGAATGCGATGGAGAAAGCAGCAGAAGCGAGGAGGGAGGAGCGGAGCGGAGGAGCCCAGAGGAGGCAGGAGGAGACAGGAGTTGGTACCTGCGGCTGCTTACGAACTCTACCCTCATACGGCACGTCCTGAACGTTAGGAAGATCGTTCCTGTCCACCATCCCTCCCAGTGCCGTTGCTGCCCTGACATAGGCAGCGTAGTCGTGCTGGATGAGCTGGTGCAAGAGGCTCCTCCTCTCGGCCAGCAGGTCTCCAGCTGCCTTGTCCTTCCCTCCCTGGGCCTCGATCTCAGCCGTCAGCCGCAGGATCTTGCTTTCCTCGTTTCTCTCCGTGTGGCTCCAGGCCCATGCCTCCTTCTTCACGTCTGCTGACGGGAACAGCATCATGCGCATGCCGGACCCTCGGCCTGCGCATCTCCGAGCCGCAGGACCACGAGGAATGTCAAGAG
Source organism: Guillardia theta CCMP2712 (assembly GCF_000315625.1). Lineage (NCBI taxonomy): Eukaryota > Cryptophyceae > Pyrenomonadales > Geminigeraceae > Guillardia > Guillardia theta. Next base: position 393,365 of record NW_005434615.1, read on the forward strand.
CTGCAGGAGGGCAGAGGAAGCAGCTCACGTCGACGAGAGCAAGCGACAAGCAGAAAGCCACTCGCAGCACGCTTCTGAACATTTGCTTCCTGCATGACAGCATAGCGGTCACAATCTAGCCACAGAAAACAACTTAATGCATGACGATGCTGCTAATAGCACTCTTGTCTCTATTCTCCTCCTCAAACGATACGAGCCTTTCTCGATTGTCGCCCCCTCTAAATTTTTATCCTCCACTCTGCTACTCCCCACCTCCTGCTCCTGCTCCTGCTCCTGCTGCTCCTGCTGCTCCTGCTCCTCCTGCTCCTGCTGCTCCTCCTGCTCCTGCTGCTCCTCCTGCTCCTGCTGCTCCTCCTCTCCCTTCCCTCATCCTTCATGGACAGTGTACATGCTCACAAGGAACAATGTAAGCAGCAAGGTGGGGTACTTAGGTCCTCAGAAAGTACCGGGTGTCCTCTGAACAAAAAAGGGGTTCAATTTGGTGTCCGGTGGTCCATTCAGAAGATTAGGGGGTGGGGGTTATGGTTATAAAGGCAAAGGTAGTTTGCTCCGAGATGAGACTGGGGCGAGAAATGGAGGAAGAGGGGGGAAGGGGGGGGGGGGAGGAGGAGGAAGGAGGAAGGAGGAAGGGGACAAGGCAGGGAGGAAAACGATGAAGCTGTAGGCCAAGAACAGTGTTTAGAGAGGAAGAGCGCATTTTTTTATCCAAGAATGAAGATATTCGAAGATTTCATGCTGTTTGTACTCATTGAGAGTGAAGGCTAAGCTCGCTTACGACAGATGGGAAACGGCTTCTCTCTGATTGCTCTGCCCCAATGGTACAGAGAATGGGGATCGATGTACGGAAAGAACGGCTTCCTGCAGGTGTGTTCCTTCTAACCTCTGTGGTAGTAATGAAGTTTGCTGGGGGTGTTGATTGAGATGTTGATTGAGATGTTGATTGAGATGTTGATTGAGATGTTGATGTTGATGTTGATGTTGATGTTGATGTTGATGTTGATGTTGTGGTTGTAATTGTTGTTGATGATGATGCCGTTGGAGACGATGAAGACGACGGGGAGAAAGAAGACGATAGTGATGATGATGAAAAACGTGAAACGATCAAGAGATTAGCTGACGGGGTGATGCGGCAGGCGTCAAGATCGGCACAATGGGACACCACTGATCTCAAAGATCTGTCAGGCAGAGTCCACATCATCACGGGAGGGAACGCTGGTATCGGCTTCGAAGTAGCCAAGGAGCTGGCTAGGAGGAACGCAATCGTGCACATGCTCTGCAGGAACAAGGAGAGGGGCGAGGCGGCAAGAGAGCAGATCGCCAAGGAGACGGGCAACAGCCAGGTGAAGAGCCTTGCTCCAGCCTGCTGCCTGCTGCCTCCTGCCTGCTGCCTCCTGCCTGCTGCCTCCTGCCTCCTGCCTCCTGCCTCCTCCTCCATGTCGTTCACTCACGTTTCTCAGGTTTTCCTGCACACCGTCGATGTGTCAAGCGCCCAGTCCTGTCGCAGCTTTGCGGAGAAATTTCTGGAGTCCAACGAGAAGCTTCACGTCCTCGTCAACAACGCTGGGATCCTGCCGACCGAGAGAGAGACGACGGTCGATGGGCTCGAGAGCTGCATGGCGACGGCGCTGGGCGGGAGCTTCCTCCTTACCGGCCTCCTCTTGCCAGCTCTCAAGAACGCGAAGCCGTCGGTGGTCGTCAACGTGACTTCAGGTGAGAGGGAAGGAGGAGATGAGGGAAGTCACCGGCCGCTGTCAGCTGGGATGTACCTGGCGAAGACCGACGTGGATGATCTCGAGGTGAGAGCACTCAGCTGGGGTGGCTGATGCTGAGGGGGCTTGAAGATGAAGAAGAGGAAGTTCGACGGGTTCCTGCAGTACTGCAGAGCCAAGAGGGCGCAGGTTGGCGGTTGAGGGGAGCAGGACGAGGGATGACGGCGGGGGGTAGGTTGAGCTCAGCGAGATCTGGTCAGAGAAGCTGGGAGGCAGGTGAAAGTGTTTTTGCTCCTACCGCTCCTCCCGCTCACGTTGTTTCTGCGATCCAGCGGGATTTCCTTCCACTCCATGTGAGCTCAGGGCGGGACAAGACGGGAGGCGGCGAGTGACGACTCGCAGGCATCCGGGATATGCTGTCACTCCGGGTGTAGAGGTCTTTGCCCCTTCCTGCCCCTCTGCTGATCAACTTGTCCTTCCCTCCTGTCCACCTTTCCTGCCCACCTGCCCTCCTGCCCTCCTGCCCACCTGCCCTCCTGCCCTCCTGCCCTCCTGCCCTCCTGCCCTCCTGCCCTCCTGCCCTCCTGCCCTCCTGCCCTCCTTCCTGCCTTTCCGTGCGCCTGTGCCCCTGGACTTCTGCGCTCCTCTTTCCTCCTCCTCAACCACCGTCACCACACCTGCTCGATCAACTTTGCAACTCAACACCTCTTTACTTGGAGACAGAAACTCCCAGGGCTCGGAGACAGAAAGCCTGGAGGTTTCATAGAGCAGCATGGTCCCTCGCTCCGATCCGCTGCTCAGGAAGACGCAGATCGCTGTACGCCGTTGGGAAGCTGACGTGCAGTGCAGGGAGCGGACACGATTGTATGGATGGCCAGCGCTCCCGTCGTCTCCTCCTCCACCGGTGAGAAAGCGATTCGGCTGGGCCGTTGGGATGCGAGTGATGGTGGAAGGAAGTGCAGGAGAATGGTGGAGGGCAAACAGAAAAACACGCATGGAGCAGAAGCAGGAGTAGAGGCGGGGGAGAGAGTAGGGGAAGGGGAAGGAGTAAGATCAGGGGAGTTAGGACGGAGGAAGAGGAGGGACGTAGAGTCATTCAAAATTGAGGGACTGAAGCTCGGGGCAGGCAAGCTCTGGTTTGACAGGAGGGCCGTGCACACCAGGTAAGTGAAGGGAGGGAGAGAAGGTTACGAGAGGTGACGGCCTGTCAAGTTTCCCCCTGTCCTTCACAACTCTGAACCAGTCAGAACGTGAAATATTGTAAGTTGCTCCATACACGCCCCCCCCCCCCGGACGCTGACGTCATCGCGTCCAGATGGAGGAGGTGCGGGGAGCTCATGGGATGGAAGTTGGAGTAGAAACTGAGCTCTTGCGTCGACTTACGAGGCCTCGACCTTCCCCGGGGATCAAAGATGTCCGGGAGGCAGCAAGCATCTCATGTTTCTTGTATTTACATTCAGTGGGTAGCAGCGGTCTCATAAGTTTGCAAAGCTTGCCAAGGGTTCGGAAGTTGACCTCTCTGTTGAGCCGAGGCGCTGCCTGTGTAACAACAGCACCAGCGTGAGCAACCAAAAAGCAGTAACGACGCTGATGCTGTTGAGGAAGATGATGATGACGAGGAGGAGAAGGAGAAACAGGATGACAAGGAGCAGTCCATGGGTGAGTGAGTGCAGAGGAGGATGCGACAGGAAGCATAAAAGTAAATGAGGAGGCATACAACGTGTAACCCACCAGTGTCCGCAGCAGCAGACGCGATCTGCTTCATCTTCTGCATCAGGGAGGATGTTCTAGCCTTCATCGCAGGCATCTACAAGCCAGTGAGATTGTCGTGCACAACCTGAGATCCTCTCACCTGGTAAGGGAAGGTATCTACATAGTTAGGGAGGGGGGCTGCGCTGGGGAAAGGGACTGCGCTAGGGAAAGGGGCTGCGGCTACTGGGGGGACGAAGGGACGAGGGGGAAAGCGGCTGGGTACTGCTCTGGGCATTGGAGGACGGAGAGTGACCTGTAAGAGAGTAAGGAGAGGATGGAGAAGGCAAGGCAATCGTCACCGTTGTCTGTGGAACCACAACACCCGCCTGCCCACCGCTGGCTTTCCATGCGCTGTAGAAAGCCGACGAGGAGGAAGACGCTAAGAGGGGACAGCATGAGATCAGATCATTCCCGTGGCACGCAGTCCTCTCACCTGAGGGGATACTTGCTCCTGTCCTCTCGCTCTGCTTCCCGCAGTTAGTCCCACAGTTCGGCACTTGAGTCCCAGACGGGAGGCTCGAGTAACCGAACTGGCCGATCCCGTTCACTCCTCCTGAGACACCTCCAGTCAAGGAAGCCTCCACAGGCCCCTCCTTCTCTGCTGCTGTGTCCATGGCAAGATCAGCGATCTTCTTTGACACTTCCTTGGACGTGATGACCCTGGTGACTGCCTCTGCGATCTTCTTCGCCTCCTCCTCCACCTTCTTCTGTCTTTCCTCAATGTTCGCCTCAACGGCCGCCAGAGTTGCCTTGTACTCTTCGCTGGATTCATCATCTTCATCTCCCTCAGCCTCCTTCTCGCTGCTGTCCTCCGACGGCACATCCTTCAACAGCTGGGCGCGCTTGCCCCCCAATACCTTTTTCGACCCCTCTCCACTCTTGCCCGCCGGACCTTCGAGAGGAGAGAGCTTGATCCTTCCCGTCACGAACTTGCCGTACACATACCCGACGGCATCAGCAACGCCAGGCTTCTGCTTGCCATTGGGGAACTGGACATCCCACAGCTTCAAAGAGCCACCTGGTACCGCTACTACACAATCATCCTGAGACCTCAAACACGCGGAGGAGAGTGCAGCAGCTTCAGGAGCTCCCTGCTCCTCCTCAACGAGCTCTTCACTGATAATATGGGAGCTCTGGATCGCTATCATCACGCACAGAAGCAGCGCGCACATGGCGACCGCCTGTGCAGCCTGCCGCCATGCCGGCATCGCTCGTCGAAGAGTCAGGGTAAGTACCAGTTACATAACGTTATCTTTCAGTTATAAAAGGCCGTTACACCGTTTCGAGACCGTTTTACAGAAATGGGAAACGAGCCCAGAAGCTTTTATTCGCAAAAATGATGGAGGATGCGAGGGGAGGGGGGGGAGGAAGGAGAGGGGAGGGAGAGGAGAGAGGGGGAGGAGAGGAGGGAGGGAGAGGAGGGAGAGGAGTGAGGGGAGAGCAGAATGAAATAGAGCTGATTGAAGACGCAGCATAGGGAGGCGGGAGCAGGAGAGGAGGGACTGACGATTATCCAGCACCGGTCCCTCGTTTCCTCCATGTCTCATCACAGATAGCAATCCTTGCGGGCGGCTAAGATGAGAGGCTGTTGGACGATCTCTAGCGTGCTCGTCGTGCTCGTTGCGGTCTTCCTTCCAAGAATCTACAAGATCCACGTCAGTCTTGACTTCTCACCGGCTGCGCCATGAACCTTTCTCGTTAACCCTTCGTGACTTTGACAGGTTGAGCGGAACCTATCGTATCCTACGGTGATTGAAACTCGATTCCGGCATGATGTCTAAAAGTTTGTGTAAAGGACTCTATCTTCGGGTGGTTTGCTGTACAGACGATGGTGCAGTACAACAGTCCTGGTCGAGGCTTCCGTGTCCCAGCAAGTTCCTGAACGAGTACAGGTGTGCTCGATGCGATCGAGAAGTTGGCGTTGAAGGAAAACAGCACACTGCTCGAGCTTTGCATCGGACCTGGTGTAGCACTCTGAACGATCCTTGACTGTGCTCATGTGAGACGCAGGGTATGGCGTGCAAGAAGCGCTCCGCTACAAGGGGGTGAAGGTGATTGGGGTTGACGTTTCACCCGTAAGTGTTGGAATGCAGCAAGCAGGAGGGGGTTTTGTTGACGCATGCCGAAGGACATGGTGAAAATGGCGAGCGAGGCAGTTCAGGGTGCCATCGATGAAGGAAGAGCTTCGGTGGTGTTGGGCGATGCGCGGAACCTGACGTTCCTTGGGGATGAACAAGTAGATAAGGTCTTTGCCAGCTCTTGTGGAGCGTCTCACCTGAGATGGAGTCGCTAAGGTGTTTCATATGAACTGCTGTTACTTCTGGGACAACGTGGAGGATACTCTGAAAGAAATTCTTCGGGTGATGAAGCCAGGTGATGACTGGTTTCTTCTCCTCCTCCATGCCCTTCAAGCATTGCCCTTTCCTTCATTTGGCTTGCGGAAGCCTCGCTTCCTGACCCTCTCCTCTGCCGAACTTTGCTGCACTCCTCTTCGTCTCACCATACGTCACAACCTGAAACTTGTCTTTGAGCAGGAGGCGTGATGCTTTCCGGGGTGAAATTCGAACAATTGCAGCAGTGGGATGCGCATCCAGCGTTCTTCAAGTGACTTGCAGTGCGGAGGAGGAAATTTTTCTGACAAGCTCACCTAGAATGAGAGATGAGAAGATCTTCCTCAAGGCTTTGAAGGCTGTAGGATTTAAGAAGATCACGGTCAAGAAGGTGAAGCTCTTTCCTCGTTCTCCCCTCCCCGATGCATCTTCTCGATCAATGCTCCCTTCCCTCAATTCTGTTTCCACTCTCTTCGACGCCTCTCCTCCTTTTCCTCGGCGCTCTTACCTCCCTGCTGACAAACTCGCTGCAGGTGCGTTTGGGCTCTAGCTGTACCGGGACGAAGGCGATGAGTGGTTGTCCGGTCCACGAGGGTAATCGCTTTCTTCCTTCATCCACTCCCGTGCTCATCAGCCTGCCACAGGAATGCACTACACTGCCATCTTTGCCGAGAAGCCCGAGAGATGACATCTGTCCTGGAGTTTCTTGTTATTCATCTTCACTGCAATAATAATGTCCTCTCTCCCTTGCCTCGCCCCGCCGCACCCTCTCGTTTGTCCCTTACTCCTCTCCTACCACGTCCTTTCTCCACACGGCCGTCTTGAAGCCCCCCTTCCGCCTCAGGCTTCTCAATCCTTGAAGAAGAGTTCCCGGCATAGTCGCATGGTCTCTTCTGGCGAGGTAACAGTATGCCCGATGGTGCGCGAGTCCTCAAAGATCTCGTAGTCGTTCCCTCCAGGTGACGTCTTGTCCCCGAAGAAGTGGATCTCCTTGTACCCTTCCGTCTCCACGAACCTCAAGCAGTAGGTCTTGTCCCACCTGGCACAGCTCCGTCACGGTGCAGGCAACAGAGAGCGGCATCACTCACCCCTGGGGAAAGACATCGAAGCTGATCTGCCCTCCAATGGAGAACTTGAGGTTGAGGTCGGCAAACTCAGTCTCGAGCTTTGCAACCATCTTCTTCCTGATGTTGTGCACCTGCATGGGCGATGAGAGTCGATGTCAAGGCAGCGAAAGTATGTCAACGTGATCATATTGTTCGAAGGCGTCTCGCTCTTCCTGGTTGCAGTTCCTTCCGATTGGAGACACGTTGATCATACCGTTGCGGAACTCAATGAAAGTCCCTCTCTTCACGGGGATGTCGACGTCGGCAAGGTAGCGGAGGATCCAGTTGACCAGGCGCTTGATGTTGTCTTCGCCGAGATACTTCTTCAAGCTCTGCACTTCGATGGATTTTCCATCTTTGAAGGCGTTCAGCCCGTTCTCAGGAAAGGCCCAGTCAACGATTTCAAGGTAATCGTCTCCCAGCTGCTCTTTGGCCTTGGCCAGATCCGATCCTCCAACGACACCTACCCCCCAGCGCCATCGTCAACCCCCATGTTGTGTTCAAGTCATACCCTCACCAATAGTGACTCGCTTGCGCAAATCTTGCAGGAACTTGATCATCTCACTGGTGGCCTCCTGCCACATCGATCAGCACCGGCCGGATCCTCGACGTCTTACCTTGCGGGGTGCCGTGAGAGTCCCGTCGATGTCTGACAAAGAGACCATCAGGAACGAACATGGCGTAACTTGTAACACAGACAAAGAAGTGTGTGGGGGAGTTGCAAGAACAGACGTTGCGATAGTGGGACATCATAGACGACAAGAACATGACGATGTGGGAGAATCCGGCAGAGGACTTGATCGGTGGAAAAGGAGGAGCAGCAGGATGAGGATGAGGATCAGGACGAGGATCAGGATCAGGAGCAGAAACAGGAACAGGACGAGGACAGGATCAGGAGCAGAAACAGGATCAGGACGAGGATCAGGAGGAGGATCAGGCTCAGGATGAGGATGAGGAGGAGGATGAAGATCAGGCTCAGGAGCAGGAGGAGGATCAGAAGGAGTAGGATCAGAAGGAGGATCAGGATCAGGATCAGAAAGACCAGGATCAGGATCAGGATCAGAAAGACCAGGATCAGGTGCAAGATCAGGAAGAGGAGGAGGAGGAGGATCAGGATCAGGATCAGGATCAGGATCAGGATCAGGATCAGGATCAGGAGCAGGCTCAGGAGCAGGCTCAGGAGGAGGAGGAGGAGCAGGATCAGGATCAGGATCAGGAGCAGGATCAGGAGCAGGAGCAGGATCAGGCTCAGGATCAGGCTCAGGATCAGGATCAGGATCAGGATCAGGGGGAGGAGCAGGAGGAGCAGGAGGAGCAGGAGGAGCAGGAGGAGCAGGATCAGGATCAGGAGGAGCAGGAGGATGGTGGGTCACCGAAGAGAACGAGGGTGTCCTTGCGCGAAGGAACCGCCATGTTTACAAGCTCCCACTACACCACTTCCAAGGAAGAGTGTACCTACAGTTTTACTCAACTAGGACCCCACCTCCTGACTGATCCTCACCCCACCCCACTTATCAGCTTCATGCATAAGTCGAAATACCCCTCATTTGTACATTATAACCCCTCCCAGCACTAATCGGCCTCTGCCATTACATGGCCTTATTACTACTCTTGGTGGAGATGACCTGCTCATTGGGGGGGGTGGGGGTAGGCAGTTCTTTAAATGGCGTTACATGTCGTTATAACAAGTCAAGTCGTTACAGATCGTTACAATACGTTACATCATACCGTTTCAATGGTTGCTCCTACCGGTCCTTGCAATAGGAAACTACCCGGTGTCCAAGCTCTACGTCTACGTAATGCCACCCCCACCTCCCAATTTCCAGTTTTTAATTCACCAAAGTATGGGTAGTCACTTGGTCCTCCTTTCCTCTACTTAGATGGGGGATGGGGAGTAGGGGGTGACTATCTGTGGGGGGTGAGGGTACAAGGACTATGGGTAGTGATGTGCATTCTTCCATGGAGGAAATGCCGGCTGATTCATGGTAGGGTACTTGATGCCTTCCAATACCGGTGAATTTAGTTATTTTCAGGGGTGGGGTATGAAATCAAAGAGGGTGTGCTTTCTGAAGGAGTTGGGGAGAAACCAAAATGAGTGGGTAGAGGTGAAAAATTCATGGTAGGGGTACTTACCGAGGGGTGGGGGTGAGCTAAAGGTAGGGTACAGGGTAGCGTGAGAGGTCGAGGACGAGGAGAGGCAGCAGCAATGGTGGCTGAGAACTTTGGAGAAGCATGCCCGGCGTCGGCGCCGTTCTTTGGTTACATGGGAGCAGCAGCGGCTCTCATCTTTGCAAGTGAGTTTGTAATGTTGTTCTTGCAGTCTCTTCACATGTTTGACCCTGTGAGGACCTGTTGCGTGACAAAGAGTGTCAAGAGGTTGTTTGGTTTGGTGGGGTTTGATATCACTGTGAAGTGCCTTGGAAATGATGGAGAGGCAGAACGAAGTTCCTTTCCACCATGAGTGTACTTGATGATTGAGCTCAGTTTGTAACCTCTGGTTGCTGTCATTGATTCGTGGTGAACGATGTGTTTGTTGCACATGCGCTCGCAAGTTCCCTAGTGTCTTAGTGGAAGCTTGCGAGCTTCATTCCTCTATACAATTAGGGATACTCTTTTTATGTGTCAACATCTGTCCAGATGATGTGCCATCAACACTGTGCCTTTTTGTTCAATACACGTGCCGTTTGCTTAATAGGAATTCAATGTCGCCTTTTTTTTGAGTACCATCGACCATTGTCTGTTTCATAGCAAAGCTGTTATATTTTTTTGTGTACTTATCTATTTTTTTGTGTATTTGTCTATTTTTTTGTGTACTTGTCTACCGTGTTTATTTGTGTGGTATCTGTGCATGTTAATTTTTTGAGTTCCAAATTCTTCATCCCTGATTATTCTTGTAAACAGACTTGGGAGCAGCGTATGGAACTGCTAAATCCGGCGTTGGAATTTGCTCCATGGGCGTAATGCATCCTGGATTGATTATGAAATGTAATTTGTTGTTGTTTCTTTCTATTCCGTTTAATATTTGTTCACAGCAATTATCCCCGTGGTTATGGCTGGTGTGATTGGCATTTATGGATTCATTATAGCAGTTGTTGTTGGAACGAAGAGTGAGTTGATTTCTTTGAACCAGTTCTCTTGCTGACCAAGACCACAGTCAAGGAGCCAGTGGGTGGAGGATCTCAGGCTGTCACTCCTCAGTACACCTTGTTCTCGGCCTTCGGACATTTGGGGTCTGGCCTCACTGGAGGCTTGAGTGGTCTTGCTGCAGGCATGGCCATTGGGATCGTTGGTGATGCTGGAGTTCGTGCTACTGCTCAGCAGCCCAAGCTTTTCGTCGGAATGATCCTCATTCTTATCTTCGCTGAGGCTCTTGGGTTGTACGGACTTATCGTTGCTCTGATCATGTCCTCTTCCGGAGGTAAGTCATGCCTTCAATGTTGTGCCAAGACAGTAAGTAATCACATTTTCTTCCTCTAGGTGGATCCTGCCCATCTGCCTAAACATCTGATTCGAAGAATCCAGACAAACAGGAGATACTTAGAAGTGTGCATTGAATGAATCATTTGAAAAACACTCGCTTCAAAGTTAAAGTCCATTGAGTATGTCATAACTCTTGTCTGTCATTCCCAATTGACCCACTTTCAACGCTGTCTGTACTCTCAGTCTCCAGATTGTTCTCCTCCTCATCAACAATCTCAGGAATGTGTTCGTTAAGGAACTCGATGAATCCCTGTAGAAAGGAGGTCAGCAGCGGAGCGTGTGGGTTAGAGGAACACTCACCTGCACGTTGCGATCTCTTTCGAATAAGATCGCCTGAGTGAACTTTCCGCCCATGAGCTTCAGGGTAGGATAACCATCAACGTCATGCTTAGTGCAAAACTCCTGCGCGAGATCTGACGACGAGCACTCCACTTCCATGAAAATGACTCGGCCGGACATCCTCGTGGCAGCATTCTCGAAAGCCTTCTTCATTGCAAGGCATCGAGAGCACCACTTCTCATAGAACTTGACAAAGACAGGATACTGGTCTGTGATCAGGTCCTCGCTGTGTTTAGATCAGGTTTCATTTCCCCTCCACGATGTGAGTTTCACCTATATGGAAAGACGTCCTCCTCAGTCGTCTCCTCCAGCTTTGTCAGGATAAATTCGGAAAGCTTCTCAGGCATCATTTCCCTGGTGTACCGCTCTATAATGTCGGTGAGCAAGGCGTGTACGATCAAAATTTTCCATCAATTCTTTCTTACCCATCCCCTGCCCTTCGATCGAAACGTAAAGCATGGGAAATTTTTTCAATCCCTTCTCCTGCATCTTCACGATGTTTCGCCCCTGATACAGACAATGAACCTTGTAGGACAGGAACTCCTCCAGGCAAATGTTCGTCACCTCATAAGCATCGCACTTCTTGAACACGATCTTTTCGGCTCCCGCAACGCCGCTGTCCTGCATGGCTCTTGAGAGAGGTCGTCCACAGCAACGTGGAGAGCAAACATAAAGGATGCGAGACTGTGACGATGCCTCACCTTCACAAGAGCTTCAGCTCCGAGAAAGACCTCCAATGCAACCTCGTCTTCTTCTATTCCTCCCTATGAGACGGTCACAAAAAAATGCACATTGAAGCCGACCGGCACAGCCTGCCTCACCTTATACATGAGCACTACTTGATTTATGTCAGCTGGATCCAGCGCTTCAAATGGCACTTCCTCCGCCGCATGAACACTGGGCTGAAAGAACTTGGAGAACTCATCGATCAATACAGCGCCTTCCCTCACAGCAGAGAGCGTACCACTGCAATCAGCAGGACAACGGCCAACGATACCATGCTCAGCGACAGGCTTGGTATCGTTCTTTTCATGGAGAGGAAGAGAAAGGTGTCTCGTGCAGGAACGGGTCTGATGTTCAATCGTCCGCGATGTCTCTGCTACGCTCGCTACCGTCCGCCCGCCTCCTCCACTTGGGCCAGCGAGAAAGCTGCCATGTTGGCGGATCTCGGCTCTAGACTAGATAGGGTGAGTTACCCGGCGCGGCCGGGCCGGGCCACTCGGACTGAGCAGCCGCCGCCCGCTTGTGGACTCCGGGCCAGTCCGGGATCATGACTCGACTTGACTCCGACTGCCATCAGTCGTGGCCGCCCGACCGACGTACGGTCCCGGGGCCCCGGCCGCCCCGGCCGATCATCACCGCCGTGCTAGTACTGACGGTCACGGCCGGGGGTACCGCCGCTTCCGAAGTTTGCCCCGGGCCCCTCCGGGGGCCTCGGCACAAAGCCCTCAGCGATGGGGAGCCTAGTAGGCCCCCCCCCCCGGCTGCGCCGCGAGTGACTCGAACTTTCACGCCCGGCCGCGGCTGCCAACGGTTACTTGGCCCAGTGGGCCGGCAGTTCACCGTCCGATCCGGGGGCCCCGGTGTGATTGTACTAGCCGCTGAGGTACGGTACTATGATCAGGCTATAAGCTAGTTTACTCAAAGTGAAGTTAAAATCAGTACGAGGACAATCAGGAGAGTCGAGGAGGCTTGACCCTGACACTGTCGCACAGGCCCGGGCCCGGCACAGTGCCCGGCCAGCTTTAGTGCCAGCAATGCCACTACTAAGATCTGTAATCAAGCATAATAAGGTTTATAGTCAAACATGTTTGGCGGTTAGAGTGCATGGGGAAATCAGGAGGAGACGGCGGAGGATGGGGAGCTGGAGGAGGAGGAGAGAGGAGAAGCCGATGACGAGGATGGCGAGATTGTACATGGGAGGGGACACGAGCTTTGATTGTGACGGAGACCATCTCCTGAGAGACAAGCACCTGTACCGAGAGTTTGAAGCGGGCTCAGGGAGTCTCGAAACTGTTGTACAAGTGCAGTGAAGGGCATCGATAGCAGAGAGGAGCTAGGGTGATCGCTCCAGCACATCTTCACAGCTCTTTCAGCATTGGAACATTTGCTTGACGGGTAGGGACTCGAAGTCTCGGCATCTTCAGCTCTCCTGGGCTCTGCCAAGGGTACAAACATGGATGTGGACGGGTCTTGGATCTCAACGACGAGTGACGCGCTCCATGGAAACCTCGAGCGCACGTCCCGGAATCCTCTTGTTGATGACCATGTCTACACCAAGGTGAAGCGAACGAAGAACTTCGAAGCAAGGCCCGCGGTGATCCATTTCCCGGGGTTGGAGGTTGGGCGATTCTATGAGAAGTCCGTGCGGATCGTGAATGTTTCTCGGTTCACGCAGAGGCTTCACATCCTTCCTCCTCAGACTCACTTCTTCTCCTTCCAGTATGACAAGAAGGGGAAGATCTCCCCTGGCATGTCTGAGAAGATTTTCATCCAGTTCAGCCCCAACGAGCTGCGCTACTACCATGACGCCATCCGCATCCACTGCGATGGAGAGAACCTCCTCGTTCCCCTGCATGCCTACCCGACCATCTCTCCGAGTGTCCCTGCCCCCTCTGTTACCCTCCCTCCCTCCAGCGGAAAGAACGAGCTCGTCTTCTTCCCGAAGCAGATTGACTTCGGCATGTGCCTGCTCGCCCAGGAGCACCAGAGGCTGCTGCCGGTCAGGAGCCACGTTCCCTTGGAGTTCGACTTCTCCATACGCATCATGAGCGCGCATCCTGACATGCAGGTGGAGCCGCAGCAAGGACGAGTACCTCCGCTCGGGCAGGTGGAGGTGGTGCTGACGTACACGCCAAGCCGGATGGTCACTGCAGAGATGATCCTTGAGATTCAGATCGAGCAGTTCAATTTTCATCCTCATCGCCTCTCCGTCATTGGATCTGCCCGGCCGAATGCGAGGAGGCAGGCGGCGCTCGAGGACCTGACGGCTTCACTTCGAGGGGAGGGAGACTTCGTTGAGTTGCAAGAGCTGGAGCAGGTGGACAAGCCTATGCGGGTGGGAGAGGGGAGGGTGGACGTTGTGAGGCTGCACGATGAGACGAGGAGCTCGGAGGAGATGCAGAGGAGGGGTGAGAAGGAGAGGACGGGAGGGGCCACGCAGACCTCCCGCAAGTCTCCTGCTGAGGCTGAGGGGAACATAGAGATGAAGGGCGTGATGATCCCAGCAGACCTGAGGACGAGGAAAGCGACGCAGTACGTCCTGAATCAAGTGACGGGGAAGCGATCGTGGAAAGAGCTCAAGAGGCAGATGGAGGAGAGCGGGGAGAGGATAGGAGGAGAGGAGCAGCTCGACCCCAAGTCCAAGGCCCTGGAGAGCATCCGGTGGTACGAGACCGTGAGGATGCAGCCAGGGGGCTTCCTGGATGTCGAGGAGGAGTATGGAGACAGCTCGCAGCAGATCAAGGAGTTCAAGTTCACCTTTGAGCTGAGGATGCGGGAGGGATACGACAAGGCTAAGGACGTGAAGTGGTTCCCAGCCATTGGTGATGAGCCGACGTCGCAGGAGGAGAAGGAGGAAGTGGAGGCGAGAAGGTCTCCTTTCGTTCTCTCCTCCTACCTGCTTGCTGCTCGTTCTCTGCTGTCCACGCTCTCCACGTCCTGCTCCTCTGTCCTTTGCTTGAAGGCTTCCCAAAGCTCTCCTCTGCGTCCTCGTCCATGCTTGCTGTGGCTGACTTGTAGAACTTGCAGAGAGCAGAGGCGAGCTGAGGAGATGGCTCGGAAGAGGGAGGCGCTGAGGAGGATGGCGGCGACAGAGGCACGGGAGCAGGTGCGGGTAGCGCACGCGACGGAGGTCGTGAGCTGCTGTGCTCCCACGTTCGACCCATACCTCAACGACGCCTGGACTGTGAGGAAGGAAGTCACACGCAATCTCTTGACGCAGATCCACAAGGTGAGGAGGGAGGAGGTTGCCCGTTTGACCTCCCCTGACGCTCCTCCCTTCCCGCGCCCAGGTCATCATCAGGAACAGAGTCGAGCGCAGGATCGCTGCGATCAACAACAAGCTCGACGTGATGGAGGGCGCGAGCGGGCGGCTCGTCGACTCGATCCTCACTGCCGAGTCGTTGCCTCCGACCTCTCAGGGGAAGCGAGAGAGCGGAGTGGGAGGGGGCATGACGACAGAAAAGTTCCTTGTCAGCCTGTTCCCTTCCTACCGGCCCGCGAACTTCCGCGACCGCGAGCCCGTCCCCGTGCGGGCAGCTGAGGTGGCGGAGGAATGGAACTTCCTGCTCCTCAAGGTTCCATCGACCTACAAGCTGATGTGAGTTGACTTGGTGAGGTCGGGAGGGGAAGGCTGACGAGGAGCAGGGGATACCGGGAGGAGCAGAGGGAGGCGATCTCCGTGTACATGCCTGCAGAGGAGGAGAGGGAGCCAAGGACCGGGGCGGGAGCCGAGGAGGGGATACGGGGACCGAGGGGATCGATGGCTCCGAGCGAGGAACAGCCGCTGCTAGAGATGCCAGGGTGCTGCGTGGAGGAGCCGGGGGGACAGAAAGTGTGCGCGTGCAGGTTCTTCGAGCCGAGCAACGCACCTGCGATAGGGAGGCAGAAGTGCTTCGTGTACGAGGCCGTGGAGGATCACGAGGAGACGGCGATAGACTTCGAGCTGCGCGCGTTCCCCCGGGTCGTGTGCGACGAGGATCTCAAGTGTCACTCGAGCATCCCTGAGAAGAACCGTGGGAAGCCGCTGGAGGCCGTGCTGATGGGGTGAGTGATGTGCATGGAAGAGAACGGTGTAGAGGTCGACATGACGATGGAGATGGAGATGATGAAGACTGAGATGATGATGGTTATGATGAAAGTGATGATGGTTATGAAGTAGATGTAGAGTAGACGTAGGTGTAGATGTAGATGTAGATGTAGATGTAGATGTAGATGTAGATGTAGATGTAGATGTAGATGTAGATGCGATGGAGAAGTACTAAAGATAGTTCTCATCATGATGGAGAGGACCATGATGACGGCAGTAGAGACGATGACGATGAGGGTGCGGGATGATCTTTCTGCAGGCCCGTGATCGAGGGAGCCATCGTTCCCGAGCCAGAGCCCCCGTCGATGAACACTGTGCGATCTTACCGAGGAAACTTCGCTCCTGTACTGAGGTGAAGAATTTTTTGCTGCTCCTGCTCCTGCTCCTGCTCCTGCTCCTGCTGCTCCTGCTCCTGCTCCTGCTCCTGCTCCTGCTCCTGAGCCTCCTCCTGCTCCTGCTCCTGAGCCTCCTCCTGCTCCTGCTCCTGCTCCTGCTCCTCCTACGCACTGACCCACGTCATCACAGCTCCAGATGGCTGGCGAAGAATGAACTACCTTCTTTCCTCACTTCCCCGACCCCCACCTTCATGTATGGGCCCGATGCTGCGGACCAGCAGGTCTCTTTCTGACGTCCTGAGACCTTCTGTCCTCACGATCTGGCGCAGAGCGATCATGAGGAAGAGGAAGAGGAGGGAGGAGAGGAGGAAGGAGATTCCAAACCGCCTCCTGTCACTATCAGCCCACCGACTGAGCGCTCCATCCGTGAAACATTCAAGGTATAGAAAGAAGGATGGAGGGAGGGGAGGAGGGAGGGGGGGGAGTATGATGATGATGATGATGATGATGATGTTGCTACCAGCTGCCAGCAAATCTACGGAAGGACAACGAAACAGAGGGAGGAGAAGGAGAACGAGAAGGGGGAGGGGAAGAGGCAGAGGGAGAAGGGAACGAGGGGAAGGAGGAGGCACCAGAGCACAAGGAAGGAGTTCAACCCGTGAAGATCCCCCTGAACGCCAGGACGATGCACGAGATGGTGAGGTTTCCTCCTCCTCCTCTCGGCCGTGACCTGCTGCATGCAGGAGATGGAAGCAGAAATTCGACAGGCCCGCAAGGAGTGCCTGGCTCTCCTCCCTGCTGAGCTGCAGTAAGTTTCCTTCTGCTGCTGCTGCTGCTGCTGCTGCTGCTGCTGCTGCTCCTATCTCTCTTGCATCTCAATGCTTGCTCCTTCCTTCCCTCACCCCCCAACCTTCTTCGCGCTCTTTCGTCCTGCCCTTCCGTTCTCAGCTGTGGATTTGACATGAGGACAGCAAAATCAATCAGCTCATTGCGGACCCCAAGAAGAAAATTCCCGTAGAGCCGTCCATCTACCAGTGAGCACTCCCTCCCTCCCTCCCTCCCTCCCTCCCTCCCTCCCTCCCGTCTCCTCCTCCTCCTCTCCTCTCCTGATCCCTCTCGCTCCTCCTCCTCGCTTCCTCTCTCTGGCTCCTAAGAGACTGTTCCTCCTCCTTTCGCCCCTCCTTCCCCTCCCCCTCCTCTCCCCTGCCGCTCCTCGCTTGCTCACGTTTCCTGCCTATAGACCGTCTCCCCTCCACTGGTTGAATTTGCCGCCCCGAGAAGCTGTAAACTCCAAGTGAAGACAAGCAGGAGGAGGAGGAGGAGGAGGAGGAGGAGAAAGTAGCAGGAGTAGAGTGGCTATTTCTTGCTCTTTGTTTCACTCGCACGGGATTCCAACTGCTCAACCCGAGTCTCCAGAGCATCCAACCTTGTCCTCAATTCCTGCATGGCGTCAACCTGCTGCTGCACACTCGTCATCTCCATGAACAACCGCTCTCCCGCGTTCCACCTCCTCCCTCACTGGCATGATGGATGAGCCTCCTGCTCCTCCCGTCAGCCCCCGCTGACTCTCCTTGCATGCTCACCAGAGGAGAAGATCCCAACCCCCACTCCGTACCCGCAGCCGATCCCGCATCCTCCTCCGACTCTCGCCTGCCATGGCCTCACTGGAGCTCTCCTGGCATGCGGGTTCACCGAAGGGAAGTATCGAAGCGCCTTCCGCAGCAGGTCCATCATGGTGTATCCTCCTGCTCCCCGTCAGCGATCGCGGAGAGGGGAAGACAACTCTATCAACCGGGCAGCTGCGACAAGATCCTTCCTAGCGGCGACATCGCGACGCTGTCGAACCCTCCTCCTGCAAGAAAGTCTTCATCTCCTTTACGCCACCTTGAAGTGGAGGGTGGGAGGAATCGAGGAAGAAACGAGGTGACCAGGAAAGGATGAGGGGAGGAGGGGTAGGATGGGAGGAGGTACCTGCCCCTGTCAACGGGAAACCAACGCCGATTCCCATCCCCACCCCACAACCAGCTCCTGCTACCTCATCTTCAGTATCTGCTCTCTTATCCTCCTCTCAAGCACCAAGCATTAGGCCATGCCCAGATCGGATGCAAAGAGGACCAATCTCAATGAACGTTCGTTCCAGCTTGCGCAGATCGGGCAACTGAATCTGCAGGAATGGACGACTTAGCATGGATAAACGAGCATGATGAAGATGTTTGAGAGAAAGAATGAGCGCAGATCTTTTACGTGCAGAGGCAACGGGGGAATACAACATGACTGCATAGAAAATGATGCGCAAGCAATGAAGCCATGGAAAGAAATCAATAGCAAGGGAGAGCATAGGAGAAAGATGGAAACATTTTGCGAGCAAGAGTACGAGCAGAGCGATCGAGCATGCTGCCTTTACATGAATCGGCTCAGGGAACGCCATGTTCCCAGACTTGAACCTCCCGACGTCGAATGCTGCGGCCACCTTTCACCATCTCCTCACACTGCCGCGCCGCTTCTCGTTACTGACTACCATCTTCTCTCTCCTCCTCCTCCTCATCGATCATGTACACCACTCGTCTTCATCTTACCGGCGTCGCTCCTGCCGCCCCCCATCGCGCTCGCCGCCAACATCAAGAACAAGGACGGCGACATGCGCCCGTTCTTGCCTTTTGTGTTCGTTGAAAACCGTTATAGACAACAGAAATCTTGTAACGATATTGCAACCGTTACTTTCTCCGCCAGAATCTGGGTCCCAAAATAGATCCCCGGCCAACAATGTCCGCCGGCGACTGATTCTGCATGGCGCTTACTGGCTCCATGCAGAGGAACCGCCCCATACAACCATCCCTCGCTCTACCATCCCTGCGCTCTCCCTCCTCCCTATCCCTCTGCCTGGCCCTGCTTCTTGCTCTTCCTTTGGAGTCCGTCAGAGCGGATCTCGCGCGCTTTCAAGACCTTTTCCACACTCCGTTCCGTCCGCAGGACTCTCGTCACTTCCAGGTCCTTCCTCCTCCTCCTCCTCCTCCTCCTCCTCCTCCTCCTCCTCCTCCCACCCCTCCTCCCACCCCTCCTCCCCCTCCTCCGCCACATCCTCCTCCATGTCCCGCCTCCCCCTTCTTCGTCCTCTCCTCCAGAAGCTGCTCGCTGCAGTCTTTCCTAACAGCTGTCACAGGTCGACGAGTCTTCCACTTTCACGGCCAACCCTGATCTGCGATTTGTGTTGAGCTATGCTGACGGGTCGGAGCTGCGAGGTTTTGGGGGCGACGACGTTGTGCATGTGAGAGCGCGAGGAGCGTCTGCCTTGCCCTTGTTCTCACTCCTCCTTAGGTCGGTGACTTCCATGGACTGGCTCCGTTCGGCTTGCTGTATCAGTGTAACAGCCCGGACTTTAACGGGGTAGATGGTATCTTGGGGTTCGGGCTCCCGAAGCCTGGGACACAAGGGAACGAGTTGCCGCGGCCTCTGCTGTGGGCGCTGACAGACAAGATCAAGCACGACTCGAACGCTCAAGCTCTTCAGCGCAAGTTCTCCTTCTACTCCACGGATGATGCTGCCGAGCTGCAGTTGGGCGGCTACGATCCCAAGAGCTGCGAGGATGTGATGCATTACACGCCGTCGCTGTCAAAGACTGACTACATCGTTGGAGTCACTTCCGTCAAGTTCGGACGAAGCGCACATGATGCTCGTGAGCTGCTTCAGTTCTCAAACCCGACAGGAGGCGAGTATCTTCCTGCCATCATGGACTCGGGGACCTCGTGCCTGGTGCTGCCGGGGAGTCACCTGAACGGGAGGCTGGCGAACGATCCCTTCTCCGACTTCCAGAGCATGTGGTCGCTGGACAACTCTTTCTTCATCTCGATAGGAGGACGAAGTTTTGAGATCCCCTCTTCCTCGTGGTTCCTGGCGAGAACCAACCAAACCTGTGTGCAGCCTTCTCCCAACGGGATGATCGGCCTGCTGATTGGAGACGTCTTCTTCCGGTCTTACCTTGTCGAATTTGACATGACCGATCAGGAGAGGCCTGTGATCGGCATCGCGAAGCTGAGCTACATGGTGTCGCCGGTCAAGACTGCTGACCTGGATTACTACCACCTCCCCAGGGTTCCGGTGCAGAAGCTCCGCCTGCTCAAGGGCGAGGAGACTATGTATCCGTCAGAGCACACGGAGCGGCTGAGGGAAGTGGACAGGATCCCCATATCGGACAAGAAGGGCACGCAGTACTTCATGAACCTTGCCATCGGGACGCCGCCGCAGCCGTTCACAGTCATCTTCGACACCGGGTCAGCGGTGTTCGGGGTGTTCACGGAGCAGTCGGAGTTGCCGCTGTCCATCTCCTCGAAGCTCATGGGAGGAGCGTCGCTGCACGTGGAGGCAGATGCGATGAGCTCGCTCATGGTGTGGCCCAAGGAGGACAGCAGCGGGGAGACGCTCATGGTGAAGGGATCGAAGTCTGCGGTGCTGGAGGGGATGCGACGGAGGGGACAAGCCAGCGCGCTGCTACTGGCGGGGCTAGATCTCTCAGCGAGGAGGGCAGGAGCAGGAGCAGGAGCAGGAGTCAGAGGCTCTTCCAACGGGATCGTCGGGGTGGCGGCGGTGATTCTTTCTCTTATTGTTTCTGTTAGTTTGCTCGTGGCTGCAAGGAGGCGGCGGGCGACTCAATCAGCGCGACATGCGTACGTGATGCTGGATGTCTCGCACGCGACGTGGCTGAATGGCGGGGAGGCGACCAGGACAGACTCGCATGCTTGAGGGTGTTGAACTGTGAATGTACATTGCCAGCTTACTTGTCGATTCCTCTGCTGCCCCTCCTCGAACTTCTTCTGCAATTTCCTCTCGTCCTCCTCTCTCCCCTCGTCCTCCACGCCACCAGCTCCTCCTTTCACTCCACGCTCTCGACGGACCGAACCTTGTTGAACTCGTCCAGCGACAACAGCTTGCAAGACTCCCGCAGCTTGTTCTCTGGCGAGGAGTCAGCAGGGCCACCAGTGCTACCAGCGGACGTCACCGAGCTCTCGTCGTGGTTGGATGATGCTGATGAAGCCCTCGGATGAAGCCTAGCAAACAGCTCTCAGTGGCAGGAGGAGGAGGAGGAGGAGGAGGAGGAGTAGGCGCACAAGCACCTTCAAGTTGAGCAGGTCTGGGTTGCTCTGCAGGTTGGAGTTCATTTCAAGCAGATGGCCCTGTCCATGCGTTAGGAGGGGGACGAAGAGCAGGTGGATTTTGAGAAACAGAGTAGGATACAGGAGGATGTGAAAGAGGAGATGTTGTTGTTGGTGAAGACGATGATTAATGGTGATGATGATGGATGCTGATGCTGATGCTGCTGATGATGACAATGATGAGGATGAGGATGACGATAAGGACATGAAGAAGACCTGTATAGCAGCTCGTATCTTGAACCTGCTCCCATCATCGCACACCACATCACATAGTCGGGAGTCTTCCTTGACAAACCTGCCCATCCTGTCAGCCCACCACCAACTCCCGACGCCATCGTCGCACAAGGATCCGTTCTTCTTCTTCCCTGACGGCTTCACTTCCGTCTTGTCGCCTGATCGTCCCACGTCGAAGTCCACGGCAACGATCCTCCTCCCATCTCTGAACGCCACGTGCGAGGGAGCCAGCCCCACGACACAGAGCGAGTTGAAATGCTGGTAGACGAACTGGTCGGCTCCTTCCTGTCCTCCCACGTTCGTGGCGAAGTAGTGCGTGTAGTCCCGCTCCCTTGCAAGCAGCTTCTCCCTCGACCGCAGGCACGCGGCGCCCACTGATGTCTGCGTCCTTCAAAGATGTTTGTCACCACCACCACCACCACCACCACCTCCTCCTCCTCCTCCTCCTCCTCCTCCTCCTCCTCCTCCTCCTCCTCCTCCTCTCACATATGTCCGGATTCTTCGCCTGTCTTGAGACGTTTGCGAGGGTTTTCAACGCCATCCTCCATGCTTTCACCGCCTTCAGCATGGTCGTTCATTTCCTCCTCCTGTTCGCATGCGTCATCCGCTCCCTCCCTCCCTCCCTCCCTCCCTAGCTTCTCTCCCTATCGCATTCCCTCTCCTCTCCTCTCCTCTCCTCTCCTCTCCTCTCCTCTCCTCTCCTCTCTTCTCCTCTCCTCTCATCTCCTCCCCTCCCCTCCCCTCCCCTCTCCTTTCCCGTTTGCCCCATTCGTTTCCACCGGCCTCATTTCCTTGCCCCCTCATCCCCTAATTTCTGTGCGGCTCTGGGAGGAGCGGGAGGAGGAGCAGGAGGAGGAGCAAGAGGAGGAGCAGGAGGAGGAGCAGGAGGAGGAGCAGGAGCAGCAGCAGCAGCAGCAGCAGCAGCAGCAGCAGCAGGAGGAGCAGCAGGAGCAGCAGCAGCAGGAGAGCAGGAGGAGAGAAGGAGAGTTAGGAGAGAGTGAGGAGGCGAGTGTTCTTTGCCGCCCCCATCCAACCCCGTTCACACCAACACCTCCTCTCCTCTCCTCTCCTCTCCTCCTCCCCCTCCCCTCCCTCTCCCCTCCCCTCCCCTCCCCTCCCCTCCCCTCCTCCTCTTGTTCTCTTCCTCTTCATCGTATACGTCAGCGGGATAGAGGATGTCTTCTAGCCTGTGCTTCAACAGAGGAGGAGGAGGATGGTTCATGCTGGAGAGAGGGCAAGCAGCAAGCGGCATGCTGGCCGTTACGAGGCCAGTAAGCATGAGGAGGAGGAACAGCGGAGAGAGAAGCTGCGGGGCCAAGGAAGGGGAAGGGGAGCTGTGGCTCGATCTGAACCCTGGCATGCCCAGAAGCAGCGCTCGCCTCCTGTGGACGTTCAGAGTCGCTCCTTCGCTCACAGCCCTCGCCTCCCTCGGCCTCCTCGCCTCCTTCCTCTCTCCTCCTTCCTCCCCACCTCCCTTGCAGCTCCTGCTCGATGCTTCCAGGTTCGCTTTCATGCTGCATGTTGTAGCCGGTGTGGCGGCATCGACGTGCACGGGAGGAGGGCTGGGGAGTAGGAGCAGGAGCTTTGCCGCAGGCTTCCTCTCCGGTTTCATCTGCATCGACGATCTACTCAAGAGGAGGGACGATGGATGGAGACAGCGAGAAGGAGGGGGGGGGGAGGGGGAGGAGGAGGGGGGGA
>NW_005434615.1:417700-419500 GCF_000315625.1 Guillardia theta CCMP2712
CAAGGAGAGAGCTGAGAATCTCGGTTGGAAGGTCCTCCTCATGGCGAGAGAAGCTGCACCAACAAAGTGAGAGGATCGTCTGCTGCTGCTGCTGCTGCTCCTCCTCCTCCTCCTCCTCCCTCTCCTCCTCATCCTCTACCCTCCTCCCTCCGCTTCCCTCCTGCTCTCCAGTACGGCATCAGCTTCGCACACGACTGGTGCGGCCTCGTTGTATCTAGTCTCCGTCCCGCTCTCCTCCTCGCCCTCTTCTCTGCTCTCCTTCCTCCTCTCAGTGTCTATCTTACACTGCGTGCGGTGCTTGCTTGAGAATGAAGATGCAGCTATCTCCTCCTCGACCCTCCAGAGAAATCTGAAAACAATCGTCACGTCTTTGATATCCTCCTCTTCCTCTTCCTCCTCTTCTTCCCTCATCCTCATCCTCATCCCCATCCTCCTCCTCCTCTTCTTCCCTCTTCCTCTTCCTCTTCCTCTTCCTCTTCCTCTTCCTCTTCCTCCTCTTCTTTCCTCTTCCTCTTCCTCTTCCTCTTCCTCTTCCTCCTCTTCCTCTTCCTCTTCCTCTTCCTCCTCTTCCTCTTCCTCTTCCTCTTCCTCGTCCTCCTTTCCTGCGTTCCATCTTGAGCGCCTCTTGGGATCATGAGAACCTGATCTCCTCCGTCTTTCGAGCGAACTATCTGGGAGGAAGTGAAATGAGCAGGAGGAGGAGGCGAAGGCGGAGGCGGAGGCGAAGGCGTTGGATCAGCAGGAGGAGGCAGCGGAGGCGGAGAGGAAGGAGGAGACTGAGGAGGAGGAGGAGGAGGAGGAGACGGAGGAGGAGGAGGAGACGGAGGAGGAGGAGGAGACGGAGGAGGAGGAGGAGCAGGAGCAGGAGCAGGAGGAGCAGGAGGAGCAGGAGGAGCAGGAGCAGGGGGTGGAGAAACGGGTGGGGAAAGGGGTGGAGGAAGGAGGTGCGGGTGCGGGAGGAGTGGAAGGAGACTGAGGAGGGTCGTGAACCTTGTTTCCTCCCCTGTACAATTCCTCCATCGTCACTTCTACTTCAACAGGAAGCGTTCGCTGCTGCTTGTGTTGGTCAGGTCAAGGGAGGAGGAGGGAGAAGAGAGGAGGAGGGGGATGATGGAGGGCAGCATAAGGATAGGAAAGGGGCAGTCGACGAAAGGAAAGTGGGAGGGCAAAAGAGGATGTGGGACAGAGTAGGACAGGAGGAGGAGGGAGGAGGAGGGAGGACGGTGGTGGTGGAAGAGGAGGGAGAGGAAAGGAATAGAGGAGGAGGGAGGGTGGTGGTGGTGGTGGAGGAGGAGGAGGAGGAAGAGGAAAGGAATAGAGGAGGAGGGAGGACGGTGGTGGAGGAGGAAGAGGAAAGGAATAGAGGAGGAGGGAGGACGGTGGTGGAGGAGGAGGAGGAGGAAGAGGAAAGGAATAGAGGAGGAGGGAGGACGGTGGTGGTGGAAGAGGAGGGAGAGGAAAGGAATAGAGGAGGAGGGAGGAGGGTGGTGGTGGAGGAGGAAAGGAATAGAGGAGGAGGGAGCGGCAAGGAGAGTCAGTGGTGATTAAGTTACCTGCTCCTGTTCCGCCTCCTGTCTGGCTCTCCGCAAATTTTTCAAAATTTCCTGAAAGGAGAATTACAGGGAATGAGGAGGAAGAAAATACACGAAGGGAGGAAGGGAGGGATAGAGCAAAGACGTTACATTTATCGAAGGAAAAGAGAGGAGGATGAGGAGTACAAGGAGGAGGAGGAGGAGGAGGAAGAGGAGTACAAGGAGGAGGAAGAGGAGGAGGAGGAGGAGGAAGAGGAGGAGGAGGAGG
>NW_005434615.1:419600-442816 GCF_000315625.1 Guillardia theta CCMP2712
GTGTCGTATGCTTCTTGAACCTTCTTGAAAGCCTGAAAGTTGAATTAGAGGGGGAGGAGGAAGAGAGAAGAGATGACGGGAGGAGGAGGATTGAACAGAAAGAAGGGAAGAGGATGGAAGAGCGGAAGGAGAGAGGAGGAGGAGGAGGAGGAGGAGGAGGAGGAGGAGGAGGAGGAAGAGGAGGGAAGGAGGGAAACAACAAGGTAGCAATTAGTTGACTTGAGGATTTCGGACCTCCTCGTTCTCTTCCCCTGGATTTCTATCAGGATGAAACTTGAGAGCCGCGGCTCTAAGGGAAAAAACAAGTCAAATCCCCTTGTCCTCATACCCCACTGTCAACTTCCCCTAGCCCCTCCTCCTCCTCCTCCTCATCTCTCCCCATTGCCCCCCCCTTCCCTCTCCTCCCCCTCTCTCCCCTACTTGTACGCTTGCTTGATCTCCCCCTCCGAAGCTCCCTGCTCTCACTGTCAGACGCCTCGCATGCTCGTCATCCATGGACCTGCTGCAGTCCCAGGCGCGTGTACAGGCAGTGACTGTCCACTCCTCCAAGGCACCGAATGCTCGAAACCCCCAACCACTTGCACTCCCCCTGCTTCCTTGTCAACCGCCCTCATCCTCGTCCTCGCCCTCGTCCTCGCCCTCGTCCTCGCCCTCGCCCTCGTCCTCGTCCTCGTCCTCGTCCTCGTCCTCGTCCTCGTCCTCGTCCTCGTCCTCGTCCTCGTCCTCGTCTTACTCTCCACCTTACCTCCGCTCTTCCCTCTCGATCTTGCACTTCTTCCCTGATCGTTCTCCCTCCTCCATCATCCATCGGCCAGTGTCTGCCCTAGTCGTGAGGGAGGAAGCAGAGGAGAAGAAATGCTCGGATCGTGTGCTGCTCCTACCTGACGAGGCCTGGAGCTTGCGAGCTCGGAGATCGCTGCATGGTCTGCTGTAGCTGCAGCGAGGTGATCGAGAGGGAGGGAGCAGCAGCAAGAGGGAGCAGCAGCAAGAGGAGGGCGGAAGAGTTTGGAGATGAAAGGGAAGGTGGACGATCATTGGCGAAGAAGAGGGGAGAAGGAGGAGGAGGATGAGGAATGGGAGGGGAGAGAGAAGGAGGAAAGGGGACAGGAGAGAGGAGGAGGAGGAGGAGGAGGAGGAGGAGGTCGAGGGGAGAGAGAAGGAGGAAAGAAAGAAAGAAGGGGACAGGAGAGAGGAAAAGGAGGAGGAGGAGGAGGAGTAGTAGTAGAGGCAGGAGAGAAGAAACCTCTTCCTCAGTCCGATGAATGTTCCACACAGAAACATGAGCAATGATCCCTTTGAGACGATCAGAGGACAAGAAGACAAGAAGAGGGAGGGAGGGAGGGAGATGGAATGAGAGAGGGAGGGAGGAAGGGGAGAAAGGAGAGAGTGAGAGAGTAGGGGAGCGGAGGATGGGGGGAGTTGCAGAAGGACGAGAGGGCGAGGAGGGATGGAGAGGTTGTAGTGACCTTGGAAGAATCTTTCTCCTCCTCCTCCCTTGGCTCCGATCGCCCACTCGCTCCTCACTCGCTTAGCCCCACAAGGTGATGGGATGCTTGATATGAGAGCTCCGTTCCTGCTCCTCCGCTCTCAGCTGGACGAAGGCAGACGGAGAAGGGGAGGGAGGATGGAGGAGGGAGGAGGGAGGAGGGAGGAGGGAGGAGGGAGGAGGGAGGAGGGAGGAGGGAGGAGGGAGGAGGGAGGACCTGTAGAGGCGCCAGTATTGGCCATCATACCCTCCAGCAATGTGAGTCCAGCAGCCGATGTCTGCAGGAGGGCGGGAGCAGACGCCATGAAGGTTCTGTCCGTCGCACCATCCCAGCAGCCAACCTCATACTGCCTGCTGTAGCAGTTGAAGCGGAGGAAGACCTGCAGCACTCGCGCTCACTCTCCTCCTCCCATTCCTCATACCCTCCTTGTCCTCCTTGTCCTCGGTATCCTCGTCCTCCTTCCCCTTCTCCTCCTTCCCAGGACCCCCTTCATTCCTCTACCTCTCCCATCTCTCACCATCTCTCCCCATCTCTCACCTCAGCATTCCTGTCTCCTCCGTGCGCGATGATGTTTCTGTGAGCATCTAGCAGGCTCGCTGGCTCCATCCTCTCCTGGCAGATCCAGGCTTCGAGTGTGATGCAGCCCTCCATCTGAAGGTCCTCCTCATCTCCGATCCTCACGAACGTCTAGCCCGCACGTGTCACATGCAAGTCGCCTTGCCCCTCCTCCTCCTCCTCCTCCTCCTCTCCTCTCATCATCTCTCTTCATATCCTCTCACTGGCCTGTGCCTCTTCTACCTACTACCTCGTCCTCGTCCTCATCCTCGTCCTCGTCCTCGTCCTCGTCCTCGTCCTCGTCCTCCCTCACCGTCTTCCCGTCGAACTTGAGGACCCTCGTGCCCTCGATCGTGAGATCCTGCATGGCACCAACTGAAAGCGCTGCCTCAGAGATGAACAGGGACAGCAAATAAAGTACAAGCTATATGATTTGTACCATTTTAATGTCTTTTCCTTCATACTAGTTATTGTGTGAGGCGAACTCGGACTTAAAACACAAATGCTTCCAGAGCTCCCAGGAGGTTGATCACTTTGAGGAAGATGTTCACGTACCTGCTGTTATGAGCGTTTTGAAGGACATCACCTATCACTTGTCTTGATCATGAGCGTGTTTGAAGGACATCACCTATCACTTGTCTTGATCATGAGCGTGTTTGAAGGACATCACCTATCACTTGTCTTGATCATGAGCGTGTTTGAAGGACATCACCTATCACTTGTCTTGATCGCATAAGGTGGTACCGCAGGTCTTCTACGCTCGTCAGGCTTCAGTGTTGCCGTCCCAAGCGAAGACTCGTAAAGGTGTAAACAAGTAGGACATCGGTAACCGTATGACCATCAGAGCTCCTTTGGCGAGCGCAGAAGCTTGGCAGGGACTAGCGCGGCACTTGAGCAGAGCAACTTGATCATTTGTGAGATCAGTGTTTGTCTCAAACTCTTTCATTATTTTCAAAACAAACGATCACATGTTCATGGTACAATCAACATTCCTGTCTACATCACCATCACTTCACCCCGACCCGGATTGCCTTGAAACGATTTGAGAAGTGGGGCAGCAGCATCTTTCTCTTGTCGAACTCTCCCTCCAGCAGCACAACTTTGCCTGCAAGCAACGCCTGCCTCTCTCCCGGCTCTTCTCCCCGGATGCTCAGACGTTCGATCTCCTCCTCGTCGACCAGCAGCCAGCTCAACGCATCTCCCACCAGTCGCATCACACTCGCAAGGAGGGCGATGGCTAAGAAGAGACGCAGACGAAGCATACAAGGGACACTAGGGCTGTTTGCGGTGCGCGGGATTGTGTACCAGTATGTGGTGGAATTCATGTCGCAATAGCCGAGAATGGAAGAGAGCTGACGACCGCTCGAGCCGAGGCTCGTCGAGGCCAGGGAAACTGTAGATGGATGGGAGAGAAAGGATGATGACTCTCCAAGAAACGTACAGGAAGGGACGGAAGACGGACGATGAAGAAGAGAAAAAGATGAAACGAGGTTGACGGGATTAAACAGACGGGATGCAGGCCGAAGGAGGTATGAGATAGGAGGCGAAAGGGAGGAGGGAGGAGCGTGAAAGGAGAGTGGTTCAACAAGAGAGGTGCAGGGGAGGAGGTATGAGGTAGGGGGGAGTTGCGGTAAGGGACGGGAGGTGGGGGCGGAGATATAAACGAGTCGGGGAACTAGGAGAAGACGACGAACCGGTTGTCACTGATTTGGGGTCTTGGAGGAGGGGGTGGATTACCGGGGCTTTGTCAGGGAGAAGAAGGGGTCATCTTTTGTGTTGGTAGGGTTGGTAGTGGGTGAGGTCGTCAGTAAGAAAAGTTCGCGCTAATGGTTGGATTTATCATGGAGGGGTACAAATCCCCTTGTAGCAGGGGGTAGTAGCTAGGAGCAAAACACTTTTACGCCTGTGTACGTGACTCAGAGACCATGGACACCCTTCAAAAGACTCATTTTCATGAATCGCCCCCCGGGGCCTTGTGACTTGCTGACAGGCGTATCAAGGAACCCTTACACATGTCGGATAAGTCAAAGTCACTCGCACCCCGAGTGGGGCCTGAGAAGTCGTTTGACGTCGCTGATGGTTCTCCCCCGTACCGACAAGTTTAGTTACCATCAGATAACTGATAAAATGAGCTTCGTGACTCCCAGGCTGCACGGCAACCTCGGGACTTGCGACCGTGACACGCGGGGCTGATCTCCGACAACCGTTGAACCGTTGAAGCTGAGGTGGGCCCGTGGCGTGGACAGGCTGTCAGTGTCAGTCATGGACATGGCACTGCCCGGCCGGCACTCAGTCGACTCGAAGGCAACCGGACCGTTCAACGGGTTACTAGCAGGTACGAGGGCCCTCTGAACACTCTGGCTGTTGATGGCCGCTGCCCAACTCAGCAAGGTTGGTCACTGCCAGGTGACTTGAGTTTGCGATGGAGATCAGTGAAGACTTGAGACGAGGGTCACGCAAGTTCATTCAAGTCACTGAAGTTCAGGAGGTGAGGGAGGAGCCTTAGGCCGAGGGTTTCTGCTGCAGGGTGAGACGACCGAACATCAGAGTTGCAGAGAACTAACCTCGTCCTTGTCCTCGTCACTCCCGATGCCCCACTGCTCCTTGTTGGCCTCAAGGGCCCTGAGCTTAGCGATGGGCACGTCCTGTCCTCCCGCCTTCTCCTCCTTGGGCTTCACTTCTTCCTTAGGCTTCACTTCCTCCTTAGGCTTCACTTCCTCCTTGGCCTTCACTTCCTCCTTAGGCTTCACTTCCTCCTCCACAGTCTTCGCCTTCTGCTCTTGGATCTCGAGCTACCAGTGAGGTCAGCGAGATGAAGGGGAAGAGGGGAGGGGGGAGTTCTCACTCGGAAGGGCTGCTTGGGCTGCTTGGGAGCGGGAGGAGCGTTGATGTCGTCGTCCTCGTAGATAGCATTTTCCTGCGAATAGGATGTGAGAAGGAGGAGGAGGAGGAGGAGGAGGAGGAGGAGGAGGAGGAGGAGGAGGAGTGTAGAGGGCTAGGAGAAGAAGTAACCTTAACAGGAGCTTTGCTCTTTTCCACTGACTTCTTGTCGTTGTCCGACCCTCCCACGTCAACTGGCTCTACCAGCTTTTGCAGCTTGGAGAACAGTCCTCCACCCAGGCCCCTGCACAACTCGGTCACAATTCCCCTCCCCCTCTTCTTCCCCTACCCGAAGGGAAGGTCAAGCTGAGGAGCTTGCTTGCTCTCCTCGACCTGTCGCACTCGCTTAACAGCAGGGAGCAGGTCGCCGAGCCGTCACCTTGGGAGTCTCGGGCTTCTTCTGTGGGGGAGGGGAAGGAGGAGCGGGAGGCTTCTGCTGCTGTCACGTCAGGAACGGGAGGGAGGAGGGGAGGAGGGAAAGAGCAGGCACCTCTGCCTTGACCGGCTCCTGTGAGGAAGAAACTTTCAGCGATAGGGCAAAGAGAGTCGTCAAGATTGACCTCGGGCTTCTTCGCCTCTGCTGGCGTTGGAGGAGGAGGAGGAGGAGGAGGCGTCTGAGCGACCAACAAGCTAAGAGAGGAGACCCGCTGAGCAAGAATAGAGCACCTCGGGTGCCTTCACAGCGGCAGGAGGAGGAGAAGCTGGCTTAGGAGGAGGAGGAGGAGGAACCTAAGGAACAGTCAGAGGGGAAGCGCTACAGGCAGGGATCTACCTCCTCCTGTTTCGGCTCGCTCTTGACGGCAGAGGGAGCCTGCGGTACAGTAAGAGGAGGACGGAGAGGACATGGGGATGGGGCAGGAGAGCAACACGGGACAGAAGAAACAAGGAGCCTCAGCTCACACGCACACTGACCTCTGCAGCAGGAGGAGCCGGAGGGGCAGCAGGTGCAGGAGGAGGGGTCTTAATCTCCTCCGGCTTCTTGGCAGGAGGAGGAACCGCCTGCTTCGCCTCTCCCTGAACGTCTTCCACCATTTCCTTCAGCTTCGAGCTGAAGCCCGAGAACAAGTTGGAGATGGACGCCTGCGCCTCCTCCACAGCACTTGGGGGCTGCTCCTTGGGCATCTTGACGATGGGCTTGTCCTCGTCCGAAGGTATCTTAGCGGGGGGAGGAGCCTGAGAACTGCTTCAGACTCTTCCTCTTCCTCTTCCTCTTCCTCTGCCTCTTGCTCACCTTAACCTCAGCTGCAGGAGCTGGAGGAGCTGCCGGTGGTGGTGGAGGTTGCACGGCAGGCTGTGCTGCCTTGCTAGGAGCAGGGGGAGCAGGGGGGGCAGCAGCAGGGGGAGCAGCAGGAGGCGCTGGAGGCTTGGGAGCCGGTGGGCTAACATCCTTGGGCTCCAAAAAGCTCAAGAAACCAGCAAACGGGTTGCTGGACTCCTCTTTGGGTCCCGTGGGCTGGGATGGAGCTGGAGGAGCTGCTGGGGGTGCTGCTGGAGGAGCTGCTGGGGGTGCCTGAAGGTCCACGTGATCACTCGTTCATAGGGGGTAGACATCGCTACCTGAGCCTTAGCGACTGGCGCAGCTGGAGGAGGTGGTGGAGTGGCTGGTGGTGCTGCTGGAGCTGGTGGCTTGGGAGCAGGGGGAGGAACAGCCTTGGGAGGCGCCTGAGGAGCTGGAGGAGAGCTTGGCTCCAAGAAACTGAGCAGACCACCGAAGGGGTTGGAAGGTTTTGCTTCCTCTGCCTTGGGAGGAGGAGGAAGAGAAGCTGCCTTGGGGGGAGGAGGAGCCGCCTTGGGGGGAGGAGGAGCCGCCTTGGGGGGAGGAGGAGCCGCCTGGAGAGAAGATGGTCAACCAGGAGGAGGAGGAGGAGGAGGAGGAGGAGGAGGAGGTCGAACCTTGGCCAAAGGTGGTGGTGGTACAGCCTTTGGAGGCATCTGAGGAGGCACAGCCTTGGGAACTAGGGCAACAGTTAGCAGGAGAATGTGAGAGAGCCCAGCGTCTCACTCTGTGCCGGGGGAGGAGGAGGAACTCGGGCCTGACTGTCGGCGTCTTCCTCGAAGACTGTGCCAGCGCCGATGCCGAAGAGGCCCCCCTGGGAAGATCCAGCGCGCTTTTGAGCCGCAACCTTGACCTCCTTGACAGGAGAAGGCTGAGCTCCGATGGCAGCGAGGGCGTCGGGACGAGGACGTCCGAGCATGTTCCCTTCCTCCACTCGGGTGGCCGCGGCGGTTCCGTCGGGGTTGACGGTCACGACGACCTCCCAGGCGTCCTGGAAGAAGAACCCGGCCTTCTTGAGCACCTGCGCAAACCTGGTGGAGCCGTCGGAGCGGCTCACCATGACCAGGTCGCCCTCCTGCACTTTGCCCTGCCTGTCGTACTGCTTGGTCTCGACCCAGGTGTCCGGCACCCTCGTGTCGACCAGATCAGCCCACTTGAGGGTCTGCGCGGAAGTGAGGGGGACGGGCCCGGAGCCGATGGTGTTGACAGGGGACGGGACGGCCCTCTGAGTGCCGAGGACCTGCATGGGAGGAGGAGCCTGCCAGACTGTCAGATCAGAACGAGAGGAAGGCGAGGGAGGAGGAGAGCCAAGACACAGACCTCAGCAGAGCGAGGAGGGGGTACTGCCGCCTTGGGAGGAGGGGGTACTGCCGCCTTGGGAGGAGGAGGTACTGCCGCCTTGGGAGGGGGTACTGCCGCCTTGGGAGGGGGTACTGCCGCCTTGGGAGGGGGTACTGCCGCCTTGGGAGGAGGAGCCTGAGGAGCCTTGCCGCCGAAGAGGGAGGCAAAGAATCCCTTGCTCTCAGTGTCGGTGCTCGTGGATGCAACGTCCCTCTTGAGGGGAGGAATCACTGGCTTGGGAGCAGCCGCCGGAGGAGGAGCTGCTGCCTTGGGGGGAACAGCACGAGGAGGGGGAACCGCTGCCTTGGGGGGAGGAGGAACCGCCGCCTTGGGGGGAGGAGGAACGGGGGCCTTGGCCTGGAGCAAGCGAGTCATACGAGGAGAGAATGTTGGAATCATCCTACAGGAGGTGCGCTGGGTGCTGATCCTCCGAAAAGACCCCCGAAGAAGCCTCCGGCAGGAGCAGAAGGCGCCTGAGACGAGAGTGAGGAGGGAAGCGGAGTGAGGTAGACGTCACCGCGGGAGGCTGGGGAGCAGCAGATGGCTGGCGGAGGGAAGGTGGAGGAGTAGCACGAGCTGCTGCTGCCTCTGCTCGCTTCCTCTCCTGTTCCTGCGAGGATTCATCAGGGTACCGGGAGGACTCTCCTCCTCCTGCTACCTCCTGCTGTGCCCTTCTCTTCGCCTCGGCCTCAGCTGCAGCGCGAGCACGTTGTTCCTCTTGCTCCCTGCGCTTGGCCTCGAGGGCAGCGGCTCTTTCAGCTTTCTCCTGCTCCTGCTGGCGCTTCCTGGCCTCGAACTCAGCTTGCTTAGCCGCTCGTGCCTCTTCGGCCGCCTTCCTGCGCTCCTCAAGCTCCTGCAGTCTTGTAAGTCGACGCAACTTCATGTCCCGTTGCTCTCACCCGCTGCTTCGCAGCCTGTGCTTCTCTGAGCGCGGCAGCGCGAGCGGCAGCAGCATCCTGTGCTGCAGAAGGAGCAGCTGGCGCAGGTGGGGCAGCAGCAGGTGGGGTAGTAGCCGGCTTTCCTCCGAATAGACCGGCGAATGAGATGCGCTGAGTTCCGGTCTGCATGGGGACAGGTTCCTTCCTCTCGGGGACTCCCATGCTTCCTGCCCGCTGCGCAGGTTGTCCGCCCACTCCCAAGCCCTGAAGGGCCTGCGGGGTTGGCTTGAGGAGCGTAGCTCCGTCCTCCGTTCCTGCAGGCGGAAGCATTTCAGTACATACCAAGCAAGACTGTGCCTGATGAGGTGGGGCGGGGAGGGGACAGAACGAAAGAAAATGATATTAGTGGTAGTGGCAGTGGTGGTGGAGGCGGCGGCAGAGGATGAAGGAGCATATGGAGGGAAAGAACATACTGGAAGCCTGGGGCTCGCCATCAGCTCCGACTGTCACGCAAACTTCCCAAGCGTTTTGCCAGGGGAGTCCAGCCCGTCCAATCACCTGAAGAAGCAATCAGACTTCAAACGTTGCCCCAACCCATTAACCCTCCCCCTCCCCCTCCCCCTCCATGTCCTTCCCTCCCAATCCTACCTGAGCGAATCGTGTGCTCCCATCGGAGCGTCGGACTGCCACGAGGTCGCCGACGGAGATCGACGCGCCGCTGCTGAAGTCAACGCCGGGCTGCCACTGGGGTGGGACTGGCGTGTCAATCCTATCGGCATAGGCAACTCTGCGGGATGCTCCTCGTCCAGCTACTGGTGCCGCAGGCTTTGCAGGAGGAGGAGGCTGGCTCGCCGGAGCTCCTCCTGATCCCACACGTCCAAGAAGACCTGGGGCTGAGCCCTGGCGTCCCGCAGATCCCTGACGAGCCTGCTGGGCGGCGAGGCGAGCAGCAGCCTGTTCCTCTTGGCGGCGCTTGCGCTCCTCCTCGGCTGCCTTGCGTTGGGCCTCTGCCTCTGCCCGGCGTCGCTCTTGCTCGGCCTGGCGGGCAGCGGCGGCTTCAGCCTGCTGACGCTTACGCTCCTCAAGCTCAGCATTGCGCTTGGCGGCGGCTTCTTCCTGCTGGCGCTTGCGCTCAGCGGCAGCCTCAGCCTGCTGACGCTTCCGCTCCTCAAGCTCGGCCTGACGACGGGCAGCTGCTTCCTCTTGTTGCTTCCTGCGCTCCTCAGCCGCGTTGTTGGCCTGGGGAGATCCGCCGGATCCGATCCTGCCGAACAGCCCACCGGCCGGTGCCGCAGGCTTTGCAGGAGGAGGAGGCTGGCTCGCTGGAGCTCCTCCCGATCCCACGCGTCCAAGAAGACCTGGGGCTGAGCCCTGGCGTCCCGCAGATCCCTGACGAGCCTGCTGGGCAGCGAGGCGAGCAGCAGCCTGTTCCTCTTGGCGGCGCTTGCGCTCTTCCTCGGCTGCCTTGCGTTGGGCCTCAGCCTCTGCCCGGCGTCTCTCTTGCTCGGCCTGGCGGGCAGCGGCGGCTTCAGCCTGCTGACGCTTACGCTCCTCAAGCTCAGCCTTGCGCTTGGCGGCGGCTTCTTCCTGCTGGCGCTTGCGCTCAGCGGCAGCCTCAGCCTGCTGACGCTTCCGCTCCTCAAGCTCGGCCTGACGACGGGCAGCTGCTTCCTCTTGTTGCTTCCTGCGCTCCTCAGCCGCGTTGTTGGCCTGGGGAGATCCGCCGGATCCGATCCTGCCGAACAGCCCACCGGCCGGTGCCGCAGGCTTTGCAGGAGGAGGAGGCTGGCTCGCCGGAGCTCCTCCTGATCCCACACGTCCAAGAAGACCTGGGGCTGAGCCCTGGCGTCCCGCAGATCCCTGACGAGCCTGCTGGGCGGCGAGGCGAGCAGCAGCCTGTTCCTCTTGGCGGCGCTTGCGCTCCTCCTCGGCTGCCTTGCGTTGGGCCTCTGCCTCTGCCCGGCGTCGCTCTTGCTCGGCCTGGCGGGCAGCGGCGGCTTCAGCCTGCTGACGCTTACGCTCCTCAAGCTCAGCCTTGCGCTTGGCGGCGGCTTCTTCCTGTTGGCGCTTGCGCTCAGCGGCAGCCTCGGCCTGCTGTCGTGCTCTGTCATTGGTGGCGTCTGGGCTTGCGGATCCTTTCCCGAAGATGGAGAATCTTTGCGTTCCCTGAACAAGAGGAGCGCTGGGAAGGACAGCGGCAAGCGTGGCAGCGTTGATGCCGTAGATAGAAGAGGCTTCTTCAGCCCTAGATGAGTCAGGGGATCCCTTGTTGTCGACGGTGACACACACCTGCTCTAACTTTCAGCGACTGTCTCTGGCTCACACACATTCAGAAGCACCTCGTACGCGTTCTGCCATGGGAGGCCGGTGGACTGGATGATCTCTCCAAAACGAAGGGATCCGTCGGAGCGTCTGATAACAACGAGGTCCCCGTTGCGGAAGTTGCCTCCAGGAGCAAAGTCTTGTCCCTCAACCCACTTCTGAGGGATGACCTTGCCGATCTTGTCGGGGAACCGAAGGGACGAGACGGAGGAGGAAGTGTCTTTCTTTGGGACCTGACGAAAATGGTGTCAGCAACTTTTCAGCCAGCAGTCACGCATCGAAGTCCACAGCAAGCGAGCCATGCTCCAGGAATTACTCACCACTCCCACTCGCTGGGTGGAGAGAGGTCGAGGGGGTACTGGGGCAGCAGGTGCTGCTGCTCTTGGCGCTGCTGCTGCCCTTGGGGGTGCTGCTGCCTTCGGTGAAGGTCTGGGAGGTGGTGGGACGTTCCCTCTGCCCACAGCCACGGGAGCTGAGGCAAGTCCGAGGGAAGAGAGACCTTGTGGGGTGACCTTTCCTAGGTTGATGCCCTCCTCGGCCCTCGAGGCACCAGCACTGCCGGAGCCGTCGAGCTCTACACACACCTCGAAGGCGTTTTGCCATGGCAACCCGCTCTTTCCCACAATCTCACCGAAGCGGGTGCTGTAACAAACAGTCAGGACAAGAGGACGAAGGAGGAGGGAGGACGAAGGAGGAGGGAGGAGGAAGGAGGAGGGAGGAGGAAGGAGGAGGAAGGAGGAAGCATGAGGAGGGCGGAGGAAGCAGTCACCTGCCATCGGATCTCTGGATGAGGACCAGGTCACCAGTACCAAGGTTGCGACCGTCACGTAGGTAGTCTTTGCCCTCTGCGAAACTTCCAGGAACTTGCTTCCCGATGGCGTCAGGGTACTTCAACATGGCAAGAGATGTAACTCCATCTCTCGAGGCTCCACGTGAAGTCTGGAAACCTCGCACAAGCACCCTGGCAGCTGCAGCAAAGCTCCACTCACGAGGTTTGTGGATTGCTACAGCCGACTTCCCAAGGGTCGTGTGAACAACAGGAGCCTGGGGGCCGAAGGCATGGATTAGAGGGGAGAGAGTGAGGGATAGGAGAAGGAGGGGAAGGATCGAGTAGCCGGGCATGTCGCGGAGAGAGTGTTTGCTTGACTTTCACACTCCCTCCGGCATGGAACGCGCTGTTCGCCTCTCCTGCCTTATGAGAGAAGAGAATTGTTCCCTGTGGGGTCCTCCACCACCTTCAGATCCAGACTTTACTCCCTCTTCATAACGCATCAACTACTGTAATAGTTTACTTACTGTAGTATCTAAAACTTTTCAGAAATAATGAGCTCTACATCATCAATTTTCCAATTATATCCATAAGTAATTTTTCATGATACTGTATCATACCCGATTTTAGCGTTTGTACTAGGAATATTCTCCACCCACCCCCTACCGCATTCACTTGACCTACATACCTACCAAGATTTTAGACGGATCTTCTTTGAGTTTTTATGACGCACAGGACCCCTACTTCGACTATCACCCCACCCCCTTTCTAAGAACCCTACCCCTACAATTCACTTGAAAATGATCGATCACCCCACCACGCAAACAACCACCAAATACAGTGACAAAGGGTAGGTAGTATTACTCCAAAAGAGTTGATCTTTGTACCCCACCTACAATTGTACCCCACCCCAAAGATTCTGATCCCACCCCATGTCAGCCCCTACCACCCGTCCTGATTTACCATCCACCCCCCGATTTTGCGGATCCCACCATGCAATTTCATAACCCTGTTCGAAAAACGATTTATTTTACACACCCCTACTTTATACTGTTTAAATGTGGGTATAGGACTGTCAATAGACCTGATATCGTGCTCAAAAACATTTCCACAAGGGGCTCTTGGAATGGAGGGGGCCGCTGACCACACGGTTCCAACCGGGGGGTAGGGGTGGTCAGGGCATGATGATCGAGACAGGGTAGTGGTCATCACCCTACCTACAATCTTCTTTTCCCCTGGTGAGATAGATTGGGGTACATTTCACTACCCACCCCACATCATTCTTGGTTACATATCTTCCGCCACGGGTGGTACCCGGTAGTTTGGTGACTCTCAAAGCTACAAACTCAACGGAACGAAACGGCCGGGCCCGCCGGGCCCTCCCGGGCAGTGACACTGAGAGACTGACGAGGGCCCCGGAGGAACAAGTCTGAGGCGGGTCAGCACAAAGACAAGAGCTTTGAAACAGGAGGGGGTACTTTGACTGAGTTTTCCAGGGTTAGAAAAATGGCAGGGGTAGGTGGGGGCCGTAATCACCTGGGGTCCTTTTCCCTGTAAATGAAGGGGTAGTAGATTTTATGATGAGGGGTAGTCAGTACAACAGGCTTGATTGATGGCGGGAACGGTAGAATGGCAGGGAGAGGGAGCGACATGACAAGAAGCAGGAAGGCGAAGTGGAGTGGGAGATGAAAGAGACGAGGAGAGGACGAGGACGAGGTCCAGGGCAAGGACAAGGACAACGATAGATCTGGGCAACAATAAGGACGAGGGCGAAGTTTGAACCATGTTCGACATGAACCACATTCTGTCCGAATGGGGCAGCAAACGTGAGATTCTCCGTATTTCGGAGATGTATGATAAAGACGAAATGGATAAGTAGTAGTACTATGAGCAGGCCAGGGCCCAAAGGGTTGGAACAACTCGAGAACACGTAACGCCTTCCCTCATTTTGCCTGGAGTCAAGATCAGAGCAAAAGCAAAACATGTCTTAGGATGTAGTTCCATGGAGTGATGATTTGTATGTGCTGGTGGTTTAAGTGGAAGAGGATAGCTCTCTCTCTCTCTCTCTCTCTCTCTCTCTCTCTCTCTCTCTCTCTCTCTCTCTCTCTCTCTCTCTCTCAGTATTACTGCGCTATCAAACTTGATATGTTGCATTCCAGGAAAGAAACCTGATTGTGCAGTAGAGCATGGAGGCGCCCCAAGGTAACAAGTCCGAGTGTGTCGTGTGTTGCTGGCCTGAGGTTGTTTACTTGTTCAGCGAACGCTGTAGAGACGGAAAACTCTCAGTCGGAAATGCTGGCGACTGAAGATGATCAGCTATCGGAGCGAGTCTCAGAGAAAGACACCAATGCTGGAAAGCAGGAAATGCAAAAGGAAAGTCTGAACGACGAAGGCAGCACGGCATCTGGCTGGGAGGAGGCTGTCAAGGAAAGCAAAGGTGATGATCAGGTATCCAATGGAGTGATGCTGTGCATTGATTCCCTTTGTTGCTTGCAGTCGAATCTGGGCAGGAGGTGAAGGCACAGGATGAATTGTAAGGGAGTGCATCTGTACTCTGACAGATGGCGAATGACTTTCTGCTCCAAGGAAAATCAACGTCCAGGACCACAAGGATCCCAAGGACGACAAGCAGCCATCGAAGAGCAGATGGTCGGGGAAGGTGAGCTCTGCCCTCGTACCTGGGGCTTGTATGCTGCTCCTGACAGGACCGTTGGCAGATCCATGACTCCCTCTTGATACACAAGAACTCACTTC
This sequence comes from Guillardia theta CCMP2712, assembly GCF_000315625.1. Lineage (NCBI taxonomy): Eukaryota > Cryptophyceae > Pyrenomonadales > Geminigeraceae > Guillardia > Guillardia theta. The sequence continues at coordinate 433,863 of NW_005434615.1, forward strand.
CCTTCCGGGTTGCCGTGGGGGTCACGGTAGTGGCGACCATCCTGATCATCGCAGGTACGCGGACCAGGGGTGGGGTGAAGGGAGGGAGCAAGCAATGAGGGCTGGCAATGCAGGTGGCGGCGCTCTTTCCACTAGGCCCTGGCTTGCCAAGTCCGGGTCGGCATCCTCCGCCTACTTTTCAACGGGCTCGGTGTCTGCTGGAGTGATCAGGTGAAGACGAGGCAGCCTCTGATCCTCCCCATGAGCCTCTCGGCATCTCGTTGCTCAGCCTCTCTGCTCACTCCCCAACTTGGCAGCTGCGGGTCAGCAGCGAGCATCGGGCTGATCTCCGTTGGCATCTTCTCCATCGGAACAGTGAGAGCATCAAACGGGCTCCTCCTCCTCTGAAGTCTCACAGGTCAGCGTCGGAGTCTTTTCAGTCGGGATCTTCTCCTTCGGGGTACCTGAGACTGTGACTGAGGTGCGGAGCAATGACTCCTTGCAGTTCTTCTCCATCGGACTAGTCTCGTTCGGAAACTTCGCTCTGGTGAGATAGGAGGAGGATCGCACACAATCGATGACGTCACACCCCAGGGCCTGTGGGCATGGGGCGTTTACTGCGCATGGGTGAAGGTAGTTCCTGCTCGAGGCAGAGCTGCAGACAAGTCGCTGATTGATGCTCAGGGCGGGCAGGCCCTGGAGGACGCGACGGTGTTGATGAAGACGAAGCAGGAAGAAGTGACAACGCCTCCAGCGGTTATGGGAGCTTCACAGGCCTCGTAAGGGAGGTGTGGTGCTGCTGGGGTCTAGGAAGGGATCTGCTTGCTGCCTGGGAACATGTGATGAGAACAAGTGAAAGAGCTCGAGCACATTCACCTCTCAGCATCCCCAGCAGAACATCCAGCACTCTGTAGCCGTCGTCACGGATGGCGCTGTGCTGATACTCGTTGGTGATCCATGTCTTGATGGGAACCGCTCCCGGCAGACACCCTCCTTTATCGTCAGGGCGAAAAGAGTCACAAGTACAGTCCCTCACCGATTTCCTGCGCCGTCTGCTCGGACAGTCTCCTCTCGACGTACATGTCGTCGTAGTAGACCGCAGCTGCTGCACTGTTAGCGGTTCCTTGTCCCTCCCTTCCCACAATCTTTCGAGATCTTTCACCGTCTGCTTTCACCCCCCTCCTCCTATCCCCGACCTCTGATCCTCCCCTCCAGCCTCATGTCCTGTCGACCTGCGGTCGGAACTTGACAAGCGTTCAGCCTCTCTTTGTCGTAGAGCTTCGTCCAGTGCTGCTTGCTCGCAAGGAGAGCAGCAACCGGCTTGAGACCCTGCGTGAGTTTCAGCGCCGAATGCAGTCAAGTGGGAGGGTTCGACCTGCAGATGAAGGTAGTCGTCGTACATCCAGTCGAAAATGTGCTCGGCAGTGAAGTAAATCTTGCGAGGGGTGAGAGGAGAAGGCAGGATATTCGTTTCACCTTCCCCTTGGGATCCCGCAGCTTCTCCTTGTAGTCGAAGTCTTTCCTCTCCTGCATGATCCGCTGGGCTGACCACTTGGACTGAGCAAGAGCATCAGGAAAGGAAAAGATACAAAGATGAGGACGGGTAGGAGGAGTTGCTTCCTACCGCTCCAACGCCCGAGCAGTAGATGGTCTCGTGGGCGATGGCGTAGAGGGGATTCGTTTCGTAGCTCATCTCATCCTCCACCGCCTTGAGGAAGCTGTAGCTCAACCTGCCTCCTCACTGAGCTCCTCCCCACCTGACGCCCACACTACCTCTTGCCTCCTGCTGAGGGGTCGGAGGAGCGGAGCCAGGGGTCTTCTAGCAGGTAGTGCATGTGCTCAAACCCGCTCCCACTGCCCAGGCAGAGCCCGAGCTGGAGGAACCTTCTCGCCTGCGGGAACCTCACCTATCCCTCTCCTCCCTCCTCCTTTCCGCCTCCACCTCCTCCCTCCTCAAATTCCCTCCCCCTCCCCCTTCACCCCCGTATGAACTCACAGTGAGGACTCCTCCTCCCGGCAACCTCTGCGGCTCCTTGTCAAGGAGCTCAACGATCTGCCGGACGGTCGCCACGTGCTGGGGGTACTTGAGATAGAACTTCTCGCTCCTCGCAGCCACCCTGTCGTAGGTGGCCCTGTAAACTTCGTCGGCAGTGCAACCATCGTCCACCTGCAAGTCCATCACGTCCAGCAGCAGGGGAGAAGATCGGATCTGCCGGTGCAAGGCCTCCGGTGATGATCGCCTCCTTCAGCCCTTGGGGAGCGAGGGAAAGGTACGACAATACGCAGAAGCCGCCGAAGGATTGTCCGAGCTATGCGAACAAAGTCATGATATAGTCCTTTGCCTCGCCTCAACTCCCTCCTCTCTCCCTTCCCTCTTCTCTTCTCGCCCTCTTCTCCTCTCTCCTCTTTCCCCCTCCATTCTCCCCTCCTCTCCTCCTCCTGCTTCAGCTCATCCAGCTAATTCATTCACAACGCAGTACAAGTCTTACCACAGTCCACTTCGTATCGCTCCCCAGCAGCATCTGCACAGCAGCATGAGGCGCTCATGCGACAAGCTTGTCAGAGGGTCAACCTTGCGGATCTCCTCGCAGTCCTTGACTATGTTGTCCGCTCGCATCAGTGAGACTGCAATACGGCTGTCACCCCTGCCTCAGCCTCCTCGAGCCGCACTCACCATACTCCGCCTGCTCCCCAGGGTCTTTCATCATGGTCAAAGTTTCGTGGGTAATAGGAGAGGAGCGTCCAGTCCCTCTCTGATCCAGAAGGAAGACCCGGTACTCCTCTAGCGCCCTCTTCATCCAACCCGACTCTGCGGTCACCGGACGACCTGCTTGGAAGCCTGGGCCTCCCTGCAGGAAGACCAACGAGGGCAGGTCTGCCCTGTCCTTGTTCTTGGAGAGCACGAGCTCGCGCACAAAAACTTCCAGCTGCCCTCCGTTGCTATGGTCGTGCCTCAATGGAAGGAGGAAGAAGTGCTCCTTAGTTATCATCCCGCCGGGCAGCAGGTTCTCCGCTCCTACCCGATGAGAGCTGCTTGATCCCTCTTCTCCTCCTCCTCTCATGCTCATGCTCATGCTGACTGAGGGACTCTGCCTGTCCAGCACGAGTCCTCCTATCATCCCTCCTGCGGCTCCCATCAACCCCACTCGGGACCAGCCTCCCTTTCTACCCTCCCAAGTGAATTGGCGGAACCTGCCGGCATGGCTCGCATGGTGCGCGAGGAAGAAACTCTTGCCCTGCTGTTCCAGTGGGAGGGTTCGAGCGGCATGCATCACCCTGCTCATCGTCGTCGGTCGCCTCGTCAGCATCAGTGTCTGCGCCATCACCACCATCCGAATCCGCATTGCTGCCGGTATGTCAAGGCCTTTACTCAAAGTTGACTTAAAAATCAGTACGAGTAAAAAACCCGGGCTGGAGGCCGGGCCTGAGCGAAGGTATCAGTTAAGTTTGGGGGACAGCAGTCGGCAGGAATAGGTTTGGTTCTCGCTGTCTTTTCTCTTCTCGCCGTTTGGCCTGTGCGCCGACAGTGTCAGGGTCAAGCCTCCTCGCCTCTCCTGATTGTCCTCGTACTGATTTTTAACTTAACTTTGAGTAAAGGCCTGAGCCAGTCTGCGCAGGCCGGGGCGCGAGCTGCGGGCCCCGGCCCGGCCCAGGCCCAGGCTCAGCGGCCGCCCCGGGATCACCCGGGCGGCAGGCGGCAGTGTTCCGACCACCGGCCCGGCGGAGCGGCGGTGCCGCAGGGCTCTGATGACTCGGAGGGCCCAGCACTGAGCCAAGTAAGCGAAGTGACCCGGTGACCAGGCCTGACCGTGGGCCTCAGGGGCTAGCGGCCTATCACTGAGCCTGACTAGCAACGGTTCAAGACTCGAGGCCACTTTGCTGTATAACGGTAATGTAACGTCAAGATTGGTCGTTTAGGAAATGAGTCTCGCCGTTACAAACCGTTTCAGTGGCCGTGCGAAAATATCAACTGAGGGTACAAATTTTCAAGACTTTAGGTAAGAAGATCTCAAAAATTCAAATATTTCGAAATATTTTCATGTAAATCATAAATTTTGAAAAGAGTGATTGAAAAATTGAACAGATTTGCAATAAGTTGGCAAAGGGCACCGGTGCTATGGAAATGTACGGAGTAGGCGTGTTCGAGCATGGCAGGGTTCCAGAGAACGAGGCGGTCAAGTAGCATGGTGGTGCAAAAGAGATGATCATTGTGATGAGACGAAGAAGCCCAGTGAGACGAAGTGAAGTGAAAACCGAGAAATGAGACAATGATTGATCATGATGATGGATATGATAATGCAGTCAATGATTCGATGAAAACAATAGATTTAGTTCATAGAATGCAGACTCGCATCAAGTGTGATAGAGGAATGACCAGCTTGCGGTGGGTTTCAGATGTTTTTTTGTTTGACTTCGTCTCTACACGTGTACCACAGCTAACCTGTGGGAGCAGATGATAAGCTTGAGAGAACCATTCCCGGTGCACTCCACTGAGCTGGTCCAACTCTCTACAGGGCATGAGTGCAGTCAGCGACAACTCGTCAGTTCATGATATGTAGGAAGGAACAGCCGCTGGGTTTGCATACATAGGCTACCATGACGACAAGGACAAGAGGACGCGTGCGGTGGCTGCTCCATCTTCACGTGTTGCTCTTGCTGCTCGATTTGCAAGTGAATGCCGTGCACGTTCAATCTTCTGCATCGCCGGTGGAGCCAGCACCTCCACACGACTACAACGAGACGTTGGGGCTGAAGCACTCGCCATACATTGAAAGCCAAGATTTGGAAGGCTTCAACCGGACGGACTGGGCGCATGACAACACATCCAAGAAGGCTGAAATGCCTGAAGTGAAGGGAAATGCGTCTTCAGGGAAGTCGTTCTTTGAGAAGTTTGTAAACCTCGTCTCCCCCAGCGTACTTGCTGCCCCGAACTCCAAGGACAGCGAAGAGGAGGTCCTGGGGAAGGATGGGAACGGAACAGATTCCGACGGGACTGGGGGGGGAGAGGCTCACCCGACAGCACAGGGGCACATCATCGCCGAAGCAAACAGCTCCAACGAGGTTCATATTGTGAACCCAGCTGGGGACCCCCATGCTGTGCAGATTGACATGACGAGGACAGAAAGCGGACTGCTTGACATGTCGCAGGTGGTGATGCAAGATGAGTTGATGAGTGTTGAACTGAACGAGCCGATGGACATTGATACTGAGATCTTCCCTGAGATGATCTCGAGCATCCAGCCCTCGGGGGACTGTGCCGACGTCTGCACTCTCCACACGTGCAACGGGCACGGAGTCTGCACGTTGCCAGCATGCACGTGCAACTGCACGGGAGGATACACAGGCTCACACTGCTCGCAGAAGGTCGCGATCATCGCCAACTTCCAGATCAGGCCGGGGAAGAAACCTTGCCCGGACAACTGCGCTGGACAAGGGGATTGCCTTGAAAATGGCACGTGCAGTTGCCACAGGGGTTGGGCTGGTTACAACTGCTCGATTGAATGCATGGGTGGAGTCGCGAACCCATGTTCAGGACATGGAGCGTGTCTTCCAGCGGATGGGAAGTGTCTGTGTCAAGATGGATATGCGGGAAAGAATTGCACTCGTCGGAATGTGCCCCAAGACATCAACAAATATCGAGAGATGGTGCGTCTTGGAAACATGGAGGTTGTTCGTTTGACATGATCCGTTTATCAGGTACTTGGGGAGCAAGTCCTGGGTGAGGAGTCGAAGACTGAGGGGAAAGATGAGGCACCGGAGGCCAAGGGAGCTTCGAGCCCGCATAGCGAAGTGCAAGGGGACGTTTCTGCTCCAGAGGGAAAGAAAGCCGACAGTGGCCCGTCAGTGTCTACCAACTCTAGTTCGTCTCCCAGTCCGAGCGGTGTGACTAGTCAAGACGGGCCCGCAGGGGCGCACAAGGATGAAGCATCGACAGCGAACGCGGCCAACCACACGACGACCTCAGCAGCGAGCAATGTGACGGCAGCTGTCAACAGCAGCACGAGCAGCACCTTTGCCAGTCATGTCGTGCGAGGCGTCAAGATCTCCCGTGAGACGCTGCGGTCGCTGGGCGTCAACCATGCCGCGTTCGACCTCGGCGGGAAGGCGCTGGCGTCCAACAAGGAGGCTAGAGGAGAATCTGCGCTGCTCAAGAACGACCGTGACAAGTACTGGATCAGCCCCTGCAAGGTGGAGAAGGGAGCTCTCTGGGTTGTGGTGGAGTTGAACGAGATCATTAACGTGAACAAAATCGTCCTGGGCAGTTTCGAGTTCTACTCGTCGACAGTGAAGGATTTCCAGGTCCTGACCCAGCTGGTGTACCCGACAGATCACTGGAACCTGCTGGGATACTTCCAAGCGCTTCCGAGCCGTCAGTATCAAGAGTTTGTGGTGAAGACGCCGATGATGGCGAAGTTCCTCAAGATCCGGGTCCTGACTCACCACGGCAACGAGTTCTACTGCACTCTGAGCTCCATCCAAGTGTATGGGACGACTCAGTGGGAGGAGATGGGGAGGATGCTAGACGAGAACGAGCATCATGTCGACATCGTGAAGAGAGCGCTGGTGGGAGGAGATTCCGCGGATGCCGGCAAGGAGCGTCAGGACCAGAAGGACGATCTAGCAGTGAATGTCTCCAAGAGCCTGAACGTGTCCAAGAATGAGAGTGTCTCGAAGATGCAGAATGTCAGCACCAAAGTTCCAGTGGCAAGGAATGCGAGCAAAGGGAGCAACTCAACTGTGGCAGGGAACTCCTCGCGGGTTTTTGAGGCTCAGGGCAAGGGAGCAGGCAGAGGAGGAAACACTTCGGAGGATCTGTCGAAGTCGCAGGGTGAAGGAGCCGCTGCTATGGAGTCAGAGCAAGTGAAAGAGGTGTCAAACCAAACAGGGTTGAGAGAAAACCTTCCTGATCCCGAGGATTCCAACGTGACGGAGCACTTCAATGCATCTGAATCGAACCAGTCGAGCCCAGGCAGGACTGCGGACATTCACGAAGAAGGGAAAGAGAACGCGTCTGAGACAACGTCAATCTTTGCCAAGTTCGTCAGTCTGGTGAAGAGAAAGTCAGACGAGGGAGAGCAGGAGGGCTCGGCATCCCGACAGAGCCCGCAAGCTCGTGACCACAAACAAGAAGCGAATGTGCCAGGCGCTGACGCTGAATCTCCTGGTATGGCTGAGCAGCAGCAACGCGACCTGAGCTCGAGCACTAGGCGGATGGAAGGAGCAGAAAAGGCTGCGGCCGAAGCACAACAGGAGCAGCTGGTCGATTCTAGCGATGCCTCGACCCCTTCCCCGGTCCACCATGGGACTCGCGTCGAGGCTGCAGACGCGGAGTGGAGAGCGGGAGATGTTGATGCCGAACGTGGCGGCCCGGCAGATGTCACGTCGTCCAAGACATCCTTCGAGACTGACAGCGTCAGCAAGGGAAACAGGCAGGAAGCCTCTGCCAAGGGTGTGGCGGGTGAGTCCTTCGCTCTCAGTGGACTCCAAGTGTTTGATCGATTTCTTACCTGCAGATTCTCCACAAGGGAGCGACGGCCAAGTGGCTGGCAAAGTTGCAGACGGCAGGCCGTTGGAGGTGGAAGGAGGAGAAGAGGCAGGGAAGGTCTCGGCGGAGAAGGCGCAGGGGCCGATGACAGCGACAGGAACCAGGGAGGAGGCGAGCGGGAGTGACCAGTCTCAGCATGCCGCATCCTCGGAAGGCAGTTGCTCTGACTGCTCTGACGCTGCGACGGAGCCCGACGAAAAAGAAGCCGAGTCTGCTTCACCTGCTCATTCGCTTCCACTGCGGTCAGCTTCTTCCAACACACGGCGGGTGCAGGAGGGCCCAGAGGGAGGAGACACTGCGGGGGAACCTCGTGAGGAAGACGCTGGCCAAGGTGACGGGAGCGTCGAGACAGAGGTTGGGGAGAAGTCGAAGTTAGAGCTGAGGGAGTCAGAGCAAGAAGATGGGGGGGAAGGGAGAAACTCGTCGTGTGAGGTGTTGGAGGATGAGGGGAGCTGGAAGAACTCGACAGGGCTGAATGAGGGCGACGCTCTCGATGCCAACCAGACGTTGGGCGATCAGAATCTCTCCAATGCCATGGGCGGAGGAAGAGAGCTCGCAGACGCCTCCTCTCCCTCCGATGGTGAAGGATCGGATGCGACGCCGCACAACAAGACAGGGGAGCAAGGAGAGGGGCAGGCTAATGAGGGAGAGAAGAAACTTGCAGATGAACAGAGGAAGCGGCTTGTGGATGAGCAGAGAAGGGTAGCCATGGGGCTCATATCATCCCCGTCCCGTATCGGGGAGCTGTCCTTCTTCCACAAGGTGCCGGAGAAGATCAAGATGCTGGAGATCAACCACTCGTTCCTGCAGTCTTACATGGAGGAGACGAAGAAGCAGTACGACGAGTCATTCGAGGACATGCAGACAGACGTCAAGACCCTCCAGTCTGCCACGTCGGACGTCCGAGGCGAGCTCACCGCCATCGCCACCAACCTGACGGAGCGGATCAAGACCCTCGAGAATCACTCGGCGTTGCTGGAGGCGAAGTTCGAGGAGCAGGCGCAGATGATGTCGGACCAGCTGAAGGAGCTCGAGGCGCTGCGAGCCTTCAACGAGCGGAACCTCCTCCTCCTCCAGACGGTCGTGGCCCTCCTCGTCGTCGGCATCTTCTTGCAGCAGGGCAGGTCGAGGACGGAGAACGTGTCCTACCTTAGGAGGGCCTGGATGAAGATGCTCTCGAGCGACTGGCGCTACTTCGGGCTGATCCAGGGGCTGCTGAAACTCTTCGGCTTCCGGGCTGCACAAAAGGTGACGGGGAGGGGGAGGGGGAGGGGGAGGGGGAGGAGGAGGAGGAGGAGGAGGAGGGAGGGAGGGAGGGAGGGAGGGGGTTGATCTGCAAAAATACTCGTGATGTCTCCCAGGTTGATGTTTTTTTGCCCTAGGATGAACCTGATCTTCCTACTTATCCCCTCTTTCGTAATTTTTTAGA